>NW_027173448.1:0-1868 GCF_018151085.1 Drosophila tropicalis
ATTTAGTTCCCATTATGGAGCTGGTGGGGACAATCTCTGCGAAATAACTAATGAAAATCGCTGGCGTGCACAGGGATATATTTTTCAGACCTTATCTGCCTTGGCTGAGATGTAAAAAACGATAGATGAAATGTCGATCGATTATTAAGTCGCTTATATATTGAAGAGGATTTCCAAAACTTACCAAACTAAAATACCCATCTTCATCTGTTGAATTCAAATGGTGATTGGGAAGGGCCCAGATCAATTTTTAAATTTATTGTAGGATGAAATTTGTCTTCAAGGAAGAACATATGGTTCGATCTAGAAACATCACCGACTAAGAAGAATCAATCCACAATATGTGAACGGATCTAACGATTTTCCATTAGAATTTGGATTGATTTGAATGATAAGATAAGCTCAGACCAGGCTTCTAATCGAACCATGTGACATAGAGGAACTACAACATGGTAGATTCATCCGTTATTTGACCGTAACTAAGCGAGGTAAATTAAGTACCTTCTTCATGAGCATGTCTTGACTGGAAGCTTAAGAGTAGACAAGCCTGAACTGCAGCGCAAAAATGATTCAAAATAGACCACTATTAATACAACAATGGTGGAATCAACAGCAACAAAACGTAATAAGAAAACATTTACATAAAACGCCTAATAAGAAATGCCGATCGATTGATAAGTCGCTTAAATATATACTCTGATAATTTTATCGACTGCGCACCGTCTGGCTCGTTCAAGCGTCACCGGAAGAAGGAGAAGGATACGCGTCAGTGTGGCCTTAGGCCACATCTCGATATTTTTCCGCTTATGACTTAATAACTTTCAACGATGGATATTTTAAATTGCTGACGGCGATGTGTGAATATTTAAACTTAATCGAACACAACGATAATTCTTAACATAACTCGTCTAGCATCAACTTTTTGGGGCATCGACATCGGCCAATCCCTCTCTCCCCAACCGTTCGGGTTACGACAATTCATCTACTACAGCGTCTCAGTTGTTCGATCCCCCAGGAGGAAGAAACAAAGGAGTCTTGGAAGCTTGCTCAGACTTACAGGGTTTTGTGTCTTGAGCGAGAAGCCAGGAATAAATAAATACAGCGAAAACAGTTGCAGCCATGGTTGCTTCCTGACGTAAGACTTTGCTACACGAAACCAACAGTACTTCTTCTTGATTTGTCATACAACATACTTTCCATGAAACCTGTAAGCCAAAGCTTTTAATACACTAACTCGGATGACATGATTTATCATTTCGGAAGGACATACAGTTAGGGTACGCTTTAGTAGGAACGGGCATTTTACACCTACTCCGTCACGCAGTTTAGAAATCTACTATTTCCATGTTTCTGCAAATCATCTTAAGTGTTGCATTTTAATAATCTTTAGAGATTACGGTTCTGAGTTAACTGCAGTTAGAAGTCGAGGGTTTGAATCGCCATCCGGCATGCGGCAGCAGGAATTTCCATTCAGCTCAGAAACGTCGGCATCGACGCTTTCTTCCCTTTGAGCGGTGTACAATCGATGGCGGTTGTAATTTTTCTAACAGCAGGGCCCCGGCGGAAAATTTTAGCGGAATGTCCCCTCAGGGTCTCAGTGTCCCAACGCCAGCGATTTTGAACGGGATATGAACTTAAGTACGTTTCAAAGCGTTTCAAGCGTATGCGTTACTAACAATCTCTAGTTCATAACATTCTTACACATGCAGTTTTGATTCGCCATGGGGAACTATCTTGAAGTACAAAACACTGAAGACGGATTCAACGCCAGTTTCTGTTTGGGAGCACTGCTTCCAAACCAGTTGAAACTAGCGTTATAGTTTAACTCTATTTTGTATATGGATATTTTCTGGGGGGATTCAGATCAA
>NW_027173449.1:0-1230 GCF_018151085.1 Drosophila tropicalis
GCACGGCAGCAGCGGGTACTGCAACGGCAGATGCGATAGCGGAGGTCTTAGATGCGGAAAGTGTGGCCTTGCAGTACAGCCGGTGGAACACAAAGTTTGGCGGCGAAAGGCGACTACAGCGCTGATTCTTCAGTGTCTCGTGTGGCGGTGACCAAGAAAGCGTACAGTCGGCAAATTTGCCCGACTGTGGCAGATGCGGCATCTCAACTCCGCTGCAGAGCTTTTGTCATCTCCTATTTAGTGATTCCCATTATGGAGCTGGTCAGGACAATCCTACCTAAAATAATTGTGAAAATCGCTGGCGTGCACAGAAAATATATATATTTCCGGGTAGCTATCCCACTTCTGAGATGTAAAACGATAATATGAAATGTCGATCGATTATTAAGTCGCTTATATATTGAAGAGGATTTCAGCACCGCAAACTAAAACACCATCTTCATCTGTTGAATTCAAATGGTGATTGGGAAGAGACAGATCAATTTTAAATTTATTGTAGGATGAAATTTGTCTTCGGGAAGAACATATGGTTCGATCCTAGAAACATCACAATGGGAAGAATCCAATACAATAATAAGATCTAACGATTTTCCATTAGAATTTGGATTGACTTGAGATGAGGATAAGCGGATAAGGCTATTAATAGAGCCATGTGACATAGAGGGCAGCAACATGGTAGATTCATCCGTTAGTGACCATGCTAAAGCAGGTAAATTAAAATCACCTTTAACTATGAGCATGTCTTGACTGGAAACTAAAGTGTAGACAAACTGAATTGCCTTTAAATGATTTAAATAGACCACAATGTCTGACAATGGTGGAATATAGAAACAAGTAATAAAAGCTTTGTAAAACGCTAATAAGAAATGCCGATCGATTATTAAGTCGCTTAAATATATATATTAATTTTATCGGCGCACCGTCTAGCTCGTTCAAGCGTCACCGGAAGAAAGAGAAGGTCACTTCCAGTGTGGCCTTAGGCCACATCTCGTCTTTTTCCACATACTGACTTAATACTAACAATCGATATTTAAAATTACTGACAGCGATGTGTAGATATTTAAACTTAATCGAACACAACGATAATTCTTAACATAACTCGTCTATCTTTGGGGCATCGACATCGGCCGTCCTCTCCCCCAACCGTTCGGTTAGTTCATCTACTACAGCGTCTCTTGTTCGATCCCGAGCAGGAGTGCGGAAGCGGCGAATATTTTGGTGGAGTGAACG
>NW_027173450.1:0-861 GCF_018151085.1 Drosophila tropicalis
AGATTGTGTTCCATCATTCAAAGACTTGGGCATTATTTCACCTAAACTTTTATTTAATGTTCATATTTCTTCAATTGTCAACAGAGCAAGCAGCCTTCTCGGCTTCGGTAAACGTTGGGCCAAAGAATTTGATGATCCCTATGTAACAAAGGTTTTATACACTTCGTTAGTTCGCCCTATTTAGAATATTGCTCGCCAGTGTGGAACCCGCAATATGATGTTCACCAACGTATTATTGAATCGGTACAGAAGCAATTCCTTAAGTTTGCGCTACGCGGTCTAAATTGGGACCCGGGTCTTCGCCTACCTTCTTATTCTGACAGACTTCTTCTTATTAATCTTCCTTCACTTTATAATCGTAAGGCTTGTTTTTGGCATTCTCTTTCTCCATAAACTAGTCAACGGCGAAGTCATTTCTACCAATTTACTAGATACGCTGTATTTTTGTGTTCCCTACGTCGGACCAGAAACTTTTTCCTATTCACCTTAGTAGATGTCGATTAACTACTCTCTTTACAAACCTCTTCGTGTTCTTTGCCTTAATCTTTTAACAACCTTTCTCACCTTATCTCTCCTCATCTTTCTGTCACTTCTCTTCGCGCTATACTTTTTAATCATCTACAGCGAAACCAATGAAAATATTCTGGACTTGGATTGGCTGCAACTCATCCCTGGCCACATTGGCTGTGAATCAGGGCATAGCTGGCACCTTGTGCAAATAAAACACCTCCACCGGGCCGGGGATGTTTAGTTGTGTATAAAGCTAAGCTACCTTCTTCATTTAATTACTATCTTTTCTTTAGCTTAAGCTTTTTCGATCGACTGCTGTGTTAATTGACGCCAAATAAATAAATAAATAAA
>NW_027173451.1:0-8847 GCF_018151085.1 Drosophila tropicalis
TTTTCTGAAAACGTATGGACGGAAGGGGACCCAGATGATCAATATAAATGGTATCAAACGGAAGGGGCACCCTGGAATACTGTGTAGCGTGACACGTTGTCTTGAGCGGAAGCGGAATAGTAAATACACTTGAGGCAGTTTTTGGCCATAATTGTTGACGTAAGACTTTATACACGGAAACCAGCAGTACTCCTTGATTTGTGTACAACACTTCTCCGTATTTATATGGCCAAGCTTTTCATGCACTACTCTGGATGACATGATTTATCATTTCGGAAGGGACATAAAGAAGTTGGGGTACACCTGTCGGGAACAGGCGGTACACTACTCCGTCACGCAGTTCGAAATCTGCTATTTCATGTTTCTTTAAATCATCTCGGTGTTTGACAATCTTAGGGTCACGGTTCTGAGTTAACTGCAGTTGGAAGTCGAGGTTTGAATCGTCAAACGCATGCGGTAAGTGTTTCTATTCGGCTCAGAGCATCGGCATGGGGCATACTAACCCCAGAGCGGGGGTGTACAATCGTGTAGTTGTAATTTTCTAACAGCAGGGCCCAGCTAAAAATTTTAGCGGAATGTCCCCTCAGGGTCTTCAACGCCAGCGATTTTGAACGGGATGAAACTCTAAGGTACGTTTCAAAGCGTTTCAAAGCGTATACGATTGCCACCGTCTCTAAAGTTCCATGAAATCATGTAGTTTTGATTCTCGCCGGAGGCTATCTTAGAGAAGTAAAAACACTGGGTGAAGTTCACCGCCGGTTTGTTTTTGAGGAGCACTGCTTCAAAACCAGTTGAACTAGCGTTATAGTTTAACTCTGTTGCTTATGGATAACACGGGGATTCGATCAAAAGTGGCCAAGGGAACGTCGTGAGTCAGTGACGGGTGCGGCAAGCGAGGCAGCAGTTGCATGGCGGGCCTGGCCGGCATCGAGCAGGGGCAATCCGAGGTAATAGTGGTGTGAATATCGGGCGAGACTGTACGGCGCTGGGCCGGGGTAGCTGGCGGGCGTACTCAGCGGCAGCCCAGAGCGAAGTGGGTATCAGCAGCGGGTACTTCAGCGGCGGACACGGCAGCAGCGGGTACTGCAGCGGCAGGCCTGAAGCGCGGATATGGAAGCTGTGGCACAGCAGCAGCGAAAACTGCAGCGGCGGGCAACAGCAGCAGCGGGTACTGCAGCGGCAGATGCGATAGCGGAGGTCTTAGATGCAGAAAGTGCGGCCCGCGGTACAGCCGGTGGAGTTTCACAAAGTTTGGCGGCAGGCGACTACAGCGCTGATTCTTCAGTGTCTCGTGCGTGTGGCGGTGACCAAGAGCGTACAGTCGGCAAATTTGCCCGACTGTGGCCGGACTGCAAAGATATCCTAACCTCGCTGCAGAGCTTTTGTCATCTCCCATTTAGTGATTCCCATTATGGAGCTGGTCAGGACAATCCTACCTTAAAATAATTGTGAAAATCGCTGGCGTGCACAGAAAGATATATATATTTCCGGGTAGCTATCCCACTTCTGAGATGTAAACGCGATAATATGAAATGTCGATCGATTATTAAGTCGCTTATATATTGAAGAGGATTTCAGCACTAGTAAACCTAAACAATTCATCTTCATCTGTTGAATTCAAATGGTGATTGGGAAGGGCAGATCACTTTTAAATTTATTGTAGGATGAAATTTGTCTTCGGGAAGAACATATGGTTCGATCTTAGAAACATCACAATAAGAAGAATCCAATACAATAATAAGATCTAACGATTTTCCATTAGAATTTGATTGACTTTTGAGATAAGGATAAGTGATAAGGCTATTAATAGAGCCATGTGACATAGAGGGCAGCAACATGGTAGATTCATCCGTTAGTGACCATGCTAAAGCAGGTAAATTAAAATCACCTTTAACTATGAGCATGTCTTGACTGGAAACTAAAGAGGAGACAAACTGAATTGCCCTTTAAATGATTTAAATAGACGATAATGTCTGACATAATGGTGGAACATAGAAACAAGTAATAAAAGCATTTGTAAAACGCTAATAAGAAATGCTGATCGATTATTAAGTCGCTTAAATATATATATATTAATTTTATCGGCGCACCGTTCAGCTCGTTCAAGCGTCACCGGAAGAAAAGAGAAGGTCACTTCCAGTGTGGCCTTAGGCCACATCTCGATATTTCTCTTCCACATACTGACTTAATACTAACAATCGATATTTAGTAGCAATTACTGACACAGCGATGTGTGGATATTTAAACTTAATCGAACACAACGATAATTCTTAACATAACTCGTCTATCTTTGGGGCATCGACATCAGCCGTCCTCTCCCCCAACCGTTCGGTTAGTTCATCTACTACAGCGTCTCGCGTTGTTCGGATCCCGAACAGGAGTGCGGAAGCGGCGAATTTTCAGGGCGGAGTGAACGGAGTTGTTCAATGCCAATTTATGTTCGGCAAGTTGTTGCACCCAATCCGCGTGGTCCACGGGTTCCGTCAGTTTACTTAGCATAGGGCCCAAGACACGGTCATATTGTTGGACTTCAGAAATTCTGCAAATTCGGAAGAGGTAAAGCATGAACCTCGGTCGCTGATAATTCGGCGGGGTCTACTGTAATTCGCGAAATACTGAGATTTTAACGTCTAATCATTACTTCACGCGAATTAGTAGTGACAGCAGGGTACAGCTTCAATGAATTTGTGAAAGCGTCAATGACAACCAGAAGATACTTTTTCTTAGAGCGTATGGACGGAAGGGGACCTAGATGATCAATATAAATGGTATCAAACGGAAGGGGCACTTTCGGAAATACTGCGTAGCGTGACACGGTTGTCTTGAGCGGAAGCGGAATAGTAAATACACTTGAGGTAGTTTTAATATAAATGTTGACGTAAGACTTTATACACGGAAACCAGCAGTACTTCTTGATTTGTGTACAACACTTCTCCGTGGCCATATGGCCAAGCTTTTCATGCACTACTCGGATGACATGATTTATCATTTCGGAAGGGACATACAGTTGGGGGTACACCCGTCGGGAACAGGCGGTACACTACCCCGTCACGCAGTTCGAAATCTGCTATTTCATGTTTCTTTTTAAATCATCTCGGTGTTTGACAATCTTAGGGTCACGGTTCTGAGTTAACTGCAGTTGGAAGTCGAGGTTTGAATCGTCAACGTATGCGGCAGTTTCTATTCGGCTCAGAGCATCGGCATGGGGCATACTAACCCCAGAGCGGTGTACAATCGTGTAGTTGTAATTTTCTAACAGCAGGGCCCAGCGAAAAATTTTTATCGGAATGTCCCCCTCAGGGTCTCAGTGTCAAGGCTAGCGAATTATAATCCGTAACGATTTTGAACGGGATGAACTTAAGGTAAGTTTCAAAGCGTTTCAAAGCGTATACGATTGCTAACGTCTCTAGTTCATAACCATGTAGTTTTGATTCGCCGCCTGAGGCTACCTGGGAGAAGTGAAAACACGGGGTGAAGTTCACCGCCGGTTTGTTTTTGAGGAGCACTGCTTCAAAACCAGTTGAACTAGCGTTATAGCTTCTAACTCCCTGTTGTATATGGATACACCACGGGGATCTCGATCATTTTGACTTCAGGGTTCGGAAGGAATCGAGGCACTCCTCGAAGACATAAGGGGTATCTTTTCTCAACAGTCGGAACATCGGATACGCAATCTTGGCGAAGCCAGGTACAAATCGGCGGAAGTACGAAAATAAGAGTAGGCAGCGCCTCTAATTCCTTGCTATTCCTTGGGACGGGCAAACCTGTATCGCCTGAAGATGAGCTGGTTAAGGCGTGATACCGGCAGAATTCGGCTAAGTAACCCAAATACTCTAGTTCCCTATACGAAAACGGCATTTGGCCAGCTTGAGGCACAGCCTGTTCACTCTTAACGTATACAGTATTTCCCTTCAGTACCTCAAGATGGGTTTCAAAGTCATGCGATGAGACCAGTATATCACCAGTTGACCTCGGTTTATAAATTTCTGTAAGGACAAAATAAACGAATCTAGCGACACGGAAGGGCCCTTACAGAGTCCGAAGGGTACGCATACATATTCAAACCGGCCATCAGTGGTTACAAAGGCAGTATATTTGGTTGAATCTGGATGCATTTTCACATGGTGGAATCCGTTCTTCAAGTGGGCTCTGTATCAAACTCTGACTCAGGGACACCAGGGACTGAATGACATTTATAGCCTTAAGTGAATCGTCCAGTGTTTCCGGAGGTACAGCAATTTTCTAGAATTCAGTCCTATTCTTATCATGCGGTAGAACCGCTATATCTTTTCTCAATATGTCAAATGACTTCAGAACAGCAGTGAGTTTCGTATTTATACATTTAGTAGGTTTATTCATAAGAAACAAACATTCTTTCCATATTTCTTTCTTTAAGTTTACAAAGTCTAACATTAGTTTTATACAGGAGATCTATGCCTATAATCATCGGCAGTTCGGTTGCTTTTTTCGGCAAAACTTAAAACGTATGTATTGTCTCAGTAGTGAGGAAGTGAACAATATACTGGACTTGACCCGGTGACAGAAGTTGCCTATTTCCTAAACCACGGCAGTACAATCTACTGTGGCTAAGAAGGCAGTTGGAGGGGGACTTCAGATTGACGGAGAAAAACTCTTCGGGCTGCCCGAATCGAGGAGGGAGAACATATTTATAAATTTTCCATCTTGCACTTCATTACAAACAAAAGCAACACAGTGGTAAATGGTTTAAACTAACTTCTACATCATCGGCAGCGGCGGCGGAGGCGGTAGTGTTGGCGGCGGCAGTGGTGTCGGCGGCAGTTCCAATCAGAGACGGGCAGTTTTCATAAATCCGTCACCGGAAGAAAGAGAAGGTCACTTCCAGTGTGGCCTTAGGCCACATCTCGATATTTTCCACATACTGACTTAATACTAACAATCGATATTTAAAATTACTGACAGCGATGTGTAGATATTTAAACTTAATCGAACACAACGATAATTCTTAACATAACTCGTCTATCTTTGGGGCATCGACATCAGCCGTCCTCTCCCCCAACCGTTCGGTTAGTTCATCTACTACAGCGTCTCGTTGTTCGATCCCGAACAGGAGTGCGGGAAGCGGCGAATTTTTTTGGTGGAGTGAACGGAGTTGTTCAATGCCAATTCTATGTTCGGCAGTTGTTGTACCCAATCCGCGTGGTCCACGGGTTCCGTCAGTTTACTTAGCATAGGGCCCAAGACTACGGTCATATTGTTGGACTTCAGAAATTCTGCAAATTCGGAAGAGGTAAAGCATGAACCTCGGTCGCTGATAATTCGGCGGGGTCTACTGTAATTCGCGAAATACTGAGATTTTAACGTCTAACATACTTCACGCGAATTAGTAGTGACAGCAGGGTACAGCTTCACGAATTCTGTGAAAGCGTCAATGACAACCAGAAGATACTTTTTCTTAGAGCGTATGGACGGAAGGGGACCTAGATGATCAATATAAATGGTATCAAACGGAAGGGGCACTTTCGGAATACTGCGTAGCGTGACACGGTTGTCTTGAGCGGAAGCGGAATAGTAAATACACTTGAGGCAGTTTTTAATATAATTGTTGACGTAAGACTTTATACACGGAAACCAGCAGTACTTCTTGATTTGTGTACAACACTTCTCCGTGGCCATATGGCCAAGCTTTTCATGCACTACTCGGATGACATGATTTATCATTTCGGAAGGGACATACAGTTGGGGTACACCCGTCGGGAACAGGCGGTACACTACTCCGTCACGCAGTTCGAAATCTGCTATTTCATGTTTCTTTAAATCATCTCGGTGTTTGACAATCTTAGGGTCACGGTTCTGAGTTAACTGCAGTTGGAAGTCGAGGTTTGAATCGTCAACGTATGCGGCAGTTTCTATTCGGCTCAGAGCATCGGCATGGGGCATACTAACCCCAGAGCGGTGTACAATCGTGTAGTTGTAATTTTCTAACAGCAGGGCCCAGCGAAAATTTTATCGGAATGTCCCCTCAGGGTCTCAGTGTCAAGGCCAGCGAATTATAATCCGTAACGATTTTGAACGGGATGAACTTAAGGTAAGTTTCAAAGCGTTTCAAAGCGTATACGATTGCTAACGTCTCTAGTTCATAACTATGTAGTTTTGATTCGCCGCCTGAGGCTATCTTAGAGAAGTAAAACACTGGGTGAAGTTCACCGCCGGTTTGTTTTTGGAGGAGCACTGCTTCAAAACCAGTTGAACTAGCGTTATAGTTTAACTCTGTTGTATATGGATAACACGGGGGGATTCGATCATTTTTGACTTCAGGGTTCGGAAGGAATCGAGGCACTCCTCGAAGACATAAGGGGTATCTTTTCTCAACAGTCGGAACATCGGATACGCAATCTTGGCGAAGCCAGGTACAAATCGGCGGAAGTACGAAAATAAGAGTAAGCAGCGCTCTAATTCCTTGCTATTCCTTGGGACAGGCAAATCCCGTATCGCCTGAAGATGAGCTGGTTAAGGCGTGATACCGGCAGAATTGGCTAAGTAACCCAAATACTCTAGTTCCCTATACGAAAAACGGCATTTGGCCAGCTTGAGGCACAGCCTGTTCACTCTTAACGTATACAGTATTTCCTTCAGTACCTCAAGATGGGTTTCCAAAGTCATGCGATGAGACCAGTATATCACCAGTTGACCTCGGTTTATAAATTTCGTAAGGACAAAATAAACGAATCTAGCGAACACGGAAGGGCCCTTACAGAGTCCGAAGGGTACGCATACATATTCAAACTGGCCATCAGTGGTTACAAAGGCAGTATATTTGGTTGAATCTGGATGCATTTTCACATGGTGGAATCCGTTCTTCAAGTGGGCTCTGTATCAAACTCTGACTCAGTGACACCAGGGACTTAATGACATTTATAGCCTTAAGTGAATCGTTCAGTGTTTCCGGAGGCACAGCAGAATTTTCTAGAATTCAGTCCTATTCTTATCATGCGGTAGAACCGCTATATCTTTCTCAATATGTCAAATGACTTCAGAACAGCAGTGAGTTTCGTATTTATACATTTAGTAGGTTTATTCACAAGAAACAAACATTCTTTTCCATATTTCTTTTCTTTAAGTTTACAAAGTCTAACATTAGTTTTATACAGGAGATCTATGCCTATAATCATCGGCAGTTCGGTTGCTTTTTTCGGCAAAACTTAAAACGTATGTATTGTCTCAGTAGTGAGGAAGTGAACAATATACTGGACTTGACCCGGTGACAGAAGTTGCCTATTTCTAAACCACGGCAGTACAATCTACTGTGGCTAAGAAGGCAGTTGAGGGGGACTTCAGATTGACGGAGAAAACTCTTCGGGCTGCCCGAATCGAGGAGGGAGAACATATTTATAAATTTTCCATCTTGCACTTCATTACAAACAAAAGCAACACAGTGGTAAATGGGTTTAAACTAACTTCTACATCATCGGCAGCGGCGGCGGAGGCGGTAGTGTTGGCGGCGGCAGTGGTGTCGGCGGCAGTTCCAATCAGAGACGGGCAGAAGTTTTCATAAATCTGGCCCACTTGGCCACACTTAAAACAGGAATTCAGCGGTCTGGATCGGTTTCAGTTAAAACGTCATATCTCACTGGTGCTGTGGGCCTGAAGATCTGTTTACGGACGTAGAGGCAGTTGGCGTTGGATGAACTCTTACACTGACACTTTGCTTAATGGCGGCAGAATGTACACGGGAGCGCTCTTTATGTTCAGGAGAGGCTTCAGTTCAACCAAAGTAATGAGGTGAATCCGTATTCCGGAGGGTACCAAGGAAAATAGGCATGTCTTCCCATTACCAGGGGCCAAGGGAACGTCAGAGTCAGTGACGGGTGCGGCAAGCGAGGCAGCAGTAAGCATGGCGGCCTGCATGGCATCGAGCAGGGGTAATCCGGAGGTAATAGTGGTGCGAATATCGGGCGACTGTACGGCGCGCCGGGGAGCGGCAGGCAGGCTGCGTGCGGCAGGCCTAGAAGCGGCGGGTACAGCAGCAGCGGGTACGGCAGCGGAGGGCACAGCAGCAACGGGTACAGCAGCAGCGGGTACTGCAGCGGCAGGCCTGGAAGCGGCGGATATGGAAGCTGCGGGTACAGCAGCAGCGATCATTGCAGCGGCGGGCACAGCAGCAGCGGGTACTGCAGCGGCAGATGCGATAGCGGAGGTCTTAGATGCAGAAAGTGTGGCCCGCGGTACAGCCGGTGGAGTCTCACAAAGTTTGGCGGCAGGCGACTACAGCGCTGATTCTTCAGTGTCTCGTGTGGCGGTAACGAAGAAAGCGTACAGTCGGCAATTTTGTCCGACTCTGGCTGACTGCGGCATCTCAACTCCGCTGCAGAGGTTTTGTCATTTCCTATTTAGTGATTCTCATTATGGAGCTGGTCAGGACAATCCTACCTAAAATAATTCAGAAAATCGCTGGCGTGCACAGAAATATATATATATTTCCGGGTAGCTATCCCCCTTCTGAGATGTAAAAACGATAATAAGAAATGTCGATCGATTATTAAGTCGCTTATATATTGAAGAGGAGTTCAGCACCGCAAACTAAAACACCATCTTCATCTGTTGACTTGAAAATATGAATTGATTTTATTAACAAAAGTATGGAGCTTATATAGGGAATCTTAGGCTCTAGTAGGTAAATAAATTGTTCTTCAAATATCTTATTCTAATGAGACTCAAATCCCATGTTTTCAAGGTTTAATATTATTATTTTGGGCAATGGCCACTTGACATCCTGCCGTTGTGGATCTTTTGGGTTAGTTTAAAATTGCCAGTGTTTTTCTACAATGTGAGGCTGATTCTAATTCTAGTCATATGCTAGATTAGTTG
>NW_027173452.1:0-4445 GCF_018151085.1 Drosophila tropicalis
AGTTAATTTAACTGCCGCCGTGTACAGACGTGTTTCTTAATGCACTCCGCAAAAATTGAGTGTAAAAAAAGACCGCGTTTGCAAAAATTTGTGTAGGGCCCTCAGTCGCCCCCAGAGACGCCTATTTGACAATCATATTGCTATTAGATTGCTAAAATAGCAATTGCTAATAGCAATAAATACTAAGTTGCAACAACAAAGTGCGTAATCTTTTACAAAAGCCATGTCCACCAATTCGGCCAAGCTCTTCGATCCCCAACAGCAAAGCTACAAGAACCAATTGTACAACAACAACGTGAGCGTCGACTCTCGGTCCAACGCAACAACGCGTACTTTTCGGTGGTGTCGCCGACCCCACTGAATGCTAGGCGTAAGCAATAACACCGAAAGTGCCAGCCACTCAGCAATCAAAAGCAACTTACCGTGGAGAGAGCAGTGTGCTTCTCCATCAATAACGATAACTGGGTCACCGATTGCACCGACCAGCACCGTCAGCTCGTTGACAGCAACTACTGCAGCGTCTGCCGAAGTATTGACCTGCCTCAAGCCGTCAACGACAAGTCGCCCTGAGTCAGCCACAATAGTAAACCCAACGACTTCTGTCCAAACTGGAATGGATAGATATATTAAAATAACTAAGCGGAAGCTAAGCCCGCAAAAGAAAAAAGTGGCAACACGCCGAAAATAACCAAACCAAATGAACGAGTAGCACCCCTTAGCGGGAATCGTTTTAAAATTCTTGCCGATCAGCAAGATGATCAAGCCGGCGCTGTAGATAAAGTTAAATCGGCTAGACCACCCCCCTTATACATCCGTGGAGCCAACTGCAGCGCCCTGATTTCGAAGCTAGTAGAAATAGTAGGGGCAAATAACTTTGTTGTAACCCCTCTCAATAGGGGTAACATTAAAAGAAATTAAATGCCAAACCCAAACTGAGGACAATTTCCGCATCATCGAAAAGTACCTCCGTAATGCTAACATCAACTTCTATACCTACCAACTAAAAAGCAGTAAAGGGCTCCAGGTTGTGTTGAAGGGGATTGAGCCATCGGTCCCTACTCAAGAAATAGCAGACGCGTTGGTCGAAAAAGGGTTTGCGGTCAAATCCGTTGTCAACATCATCAACAGGAACAAAGTCGCACAGCCGCTCTTTAAAATCGAGCTCCAACCAGATGCAAAGCGGTCGAAGCCAAATGAAGTGCACCCAATCTACAACCTACAGCTCCTATTGCACAGAAGAATCACCGTAGAGGAGCCCCATAAGAGACACCAACCACCGCAGTGTAAAAACTGCCAGGAATACAACCACACCTCTAACAACTGCAATCTCAGGTCAGTGTGTGTTGGCTGTGGCGAACATCATAAAGATGGCATTTGCACCAAGGACAGAAACAATGTCGCACTAAGATTATGCAGTAACTGTGGAGGGAACCACACGGCCAACTACAGAGGATGTCCTGTCTTCAAGGATCTTAAATCTCACCTAAACGGGCGCAAACCCCAGCTGGACCAAAAATCACCGTCAACGCCTCTAAAACTACACCGGAGGTATTCTTTGCCAAGGCTGTTAGATCATCTAACTTGCCTGCTACATACAGTCCTAGTGTATCCTTCGCTAGTGTGCTCCGAACTGGACAGACGGAGCCCGCAAAAGAGACCCCGTCACTCCACCATCTACAGAATCCGCAACCTAGCGCACCAGAGCTTGGCCAGCAAATTCCAAGTGGCTTAGAAGCCCTATTGATCTCACTCAATCAAAACATGACCACTTTTATGACGTTCATGCAAAACTGTATGCAAGAACTGATGCGGAATCAAAACCTGCTTATCCAGAAGCTTATCGAGAATAAATAATGGCTTCCCTACGTCTATGTCTTTGGAATGCTAACGGCATCTCCAAGCACAAAAATGAACTGCAACTATTCCTAGACTCAAGTGAAATCGACGTTTTGCTGATTTCGAAACACATTTAACATCAAAAAATAATTTTCAAATACCAAAATATACCTTCTATGCAACAAACCATCCAGACGGAAAAGCTCATGGCGGGGCTGGTATCCTAATCAAAAACCGTATAAAACACTCGTTCCTCAACAGATTTGGAAACACAGCACCTACAAGCAACTGCTATAACCGTCCAAACCAGCTGCGGCAACACTACATTGGTTGCCCTGTACCCGCCCACCACGCTTCTCAATCTCTGAAAAGGAATTTACCGATTTCTTTACACACCCTCGGAGATCGCTTCATTGCAGCAGGGGACTATAACGCCAAACATACGCACTGGGGATCTCGCCTGGTAAATCCTAAAGGCAAGCAGTTGTACAACACAATAGTCAACCCTCTCAATAAGATGGATTGCGTCTCACCGGGTAGGCCTACTTATTGGCCCACAGATCCACAGAAAGTGCCTGACTTGATTGATTTCGCAGTAACCAAGAGGATTCCACGTAATCGGATCACTGCGGATACACTGCTAGATCTAACTTCCGATCACTCTCCAGTACTATTCACACTATTAACAAGACCTCAAGTTCTTGATCGCCCATATAGGCTTACAAACAACAAAACAAATTGGCTTAAATTTAAAATGTACATGAGGTGCCCACATTGACTTTGATCCGCCGAAACTGAATGCTGCAGAGGACATTGACTAAGGATGTTGACGGGAACCGGCGGGATGCAATTGGTAACGGAAAACGTCTCTAAGGAGAATGGCGATTTCATCGCCTGGCACTGCTCAAAGAAAATACATAGAAAAACTCGGCCCAACCAGCACTAAACATCCCTCTGCGGAAAGCCCACCCAACTTTAAGCGCTCCTGCAGAGACAATTTCACCGATAAGGAGTCCAACCGGTGGATGGGCCCGCAGTGACGAAGAGAGGGCATCCGTATTTGCCACACATCTTAAAATGGTTTTCCAGCCAAATCCAACATCAAACTCATCTGTACTTCCCCCTTCGAGCACACTAACGGATAGTGAGTACTCTGAACTCCAACGGACGAGATCACTGCAGTTATTAAAACCACATAAAGCCGGAAAAAAAGCCCCTGGCCATGACCTAATCACACCGAAAATGATCCTGAACTCCCTATCATTGCCATACAATACATCTGCAAACTGTTCAACGCTATAATAAGAATTGGCTACTTCCCAAGAACATGGAAAAGGTCCACTATCATCATGATTCCTAAAGTGGGAAAGGACAAAACCCAGCCATCATCCTATAGGCCAATTAGTTTGCTGCCAAGGCTATCGAAGCTTTTGAAAAGGTCCCGCGGATCCGACGAAATTCATTTCTGGCATCGAGAACACAATCCCTTCACACCAGTTCGGCTTCCGCGAAAAACATGGGTACAATTGAACAAGTCAATCGCATAACATCCGAAATACGAAACCAGCATTCGAACTAAAAGAGTACTTGTGCGGCTGTCTTTCTCGACGTTGCCCAGGCTTTCGATAGAGTTTGGCTGGAGGGTCCGATGTTCAAATCCGGCAAAAACGCCACAGTACACCCACAAACTCATGGAATCTTAAAACCTTTACAATAGGCAATTCGCTGTAAGATGTAATGGATCCGTCTCGGCTGATTTTGAAGTACTTAAAGGCTGGTGTAACCGCAAGGCAGTGTACTCGGCCCATTGCTCTACCTACTGTACACTGCAGACTTACCAACGAGTTTAGGACTTACAACGCCACTTTTGCCGATGACACGGCAATCCTCAGCACATCCAAATGCCCAATACAAGCCTCTGCAAATTAGAGGAACACCTCGCGGTGGTAGGAGGAATGGCTGGCAACCTGGCGTATCCGGGTCAACGAGCAGAAATGCAGTATGTGTTACATTTACGCTTAACAGAAGAAACTGTCCAGCTCTAATGCTAAACAACGTACCAGTTCCTCAAGCTCGAGGATGTCACTTACCTTGGCATCCACCTAGACAGAAGACTAACTTGGCGCAAGCACATCCGAGGCAAAAAGTCACAGCTGAAACTGAAAGCAAGTAGCCTACATTTTGGATCATCAATTCTCGGTCCCCTCTGCCGTCTGGGCTATAAGTCCTCCTATACAACTCCGTACTGAAACCCATCTGGACTGACGGAGCCGTACTGTGGGGGAAGGCAAGTACCAGCAATGTCGATATTATACAAAGAGCGCAGTCAAAAATTTTAAGATCAACGGCCACGGGGCCCCGTGGTACATACGGAACGACAACATTCAAAATGATTTAAATATACCTAGCGTAAAATCTGAAATAGGTAGTCAACAACTACAGTATTCTGCGAAACTGGATGCACACCCAAATGTTCTTGCCAATCCCCTTACGCGAACTAATATGGGAACTCGTCTTAAAAAGAAATGACAGACCAACCCACAACAGAGTGATTCGGGCCGCCTGCAATATCCCCAGGATTTATCTTAAGTACTAGATTAAGAAAAATA
>NW_027173453.1:600000-801789 GCF_018151085.1 Drosophila tropicalis
TTGTAGATCCAATTTATGATTTCTAGAGAATTATGGATATCCATGGATTGGGACAAGTCTTAACTGCGAAAGCCATAATTTCGGGAGTTTTGTGATCATTTCTGTCAATTGTCTAGTTAAAAACTTAATGAGAGATTCTTTTGTCAAGATTCAACACTGGTAAAACCGTTATACATGCATACATATGTATGTATGTAGTTCTGTTTAAGGAACTTGGCAATAGAGAACGATTATAGACAGTTTTGTGTACATTTTTCCGTTTGATTGTGATAGTTAACTATTTTTGCACTTTTTTGTCGGATTAGTAATATTCCTTCCTCTAAATAGTTGAAATCGATAAAATTTAATAGACTCGTTTGTAATAGTCGGTGAACCAATTAGAATTGGACGTTTTTACATAAGCTAGAGTGAGTTCCGCCTGTAAATTACTCTCATTGCAATTCTCAATTAGTTCATTTCAATTGAAATGAAATTGCAGAAATGAAACTGCAACATGTTACTATGTATGTACATATGTACATATGTAGACGACGGGCCGCAGGGGCTATGATGAGAAGAGGAGCTACTAATTTTGTTTAATTGCGCCCAATCAAATATTCTAATGAGACTCGGAGCGGCAATAGATCGTGTGAAAGTGTGACCAAAGCGCAATAAAAGGCAAACTGCAATGCAATGCAATGTAATGCGATGCAATGCAATGCAATGGGATGGAAATGTTATAACGCCTAAAAAAATAATAAAGTTGAGCAATCTGAGCAAACTGAATTACAAAAGAGAGACACGACACGAAGTGCCCTGTGGACATCACGGAGCGACAAGAGCAATAAGAGCGAGAGGCGTCTACAGAGTGTTGTACACTGTGATCCACAATGCAATGCAATACGACAACTCCAATGAGTGGTGCTTGGTTGAGGTTGAGATTGAGGTTGTGGTTGGGGTGCGGTGGGGTGCAGTGCGGTTAACGAGGAATTGCACTCATTATGCAAAAACAGGCGGCTGGGAAACAAGTTGTACAAATTCACCTCCCCCTAACTTCGCACCACTCTCCTTCTCCTTCAACAGAGGCGTCAGTCAGTCAGTCAAACCTTTTAGTAAAATTACAAATACATAAATCCCACCCAGGCAAGGCATCTAAGCAAATGGAATTGATTTTGGAATGGAAAGGAATGAAATGAAATGCTTAAGCACAGTTACGCCCTAAGGAGGTCATGCAACCAACAAAACGTAAAGGAAATAACCAAATCATCAATCCTATAGAAGAAGCGCAGTTGCCGGCAATTGGCGACGATGCAACAAAATCCATGAGTGCGAGCAGTAGCAGACGACAGAGGGCGGGGGGCGGGCAGCAGAGCAGAAGGCCACGATCTTGCAATGGGATGCGTTATTTTCCTTACATTTGTGGGTAAAAGTTGAGAGTTATATAGGAAAATGAATGGAGTTGGCTGGACAAACGAGTTTGCAGTGCTCTCATCGTCATCATCGTCGGCGTCGTTGTCGTCTTCTTCTGCTGATGCTGTTGCTGCTGCTGCTGCCGTTTGCCGCGTGGGCGCTTTGACTTGGCTCGTGGCTAGTCATGACTCACTCTCCTCCTCATGCCTCCTCACACCGATAACTGGTTTATCGAATATGAAAATTGAATAATTTGTGAGAATTTTCGTCAGGGACATGGGGGGAAAGGGCAGAAAAAACGACAACCCCATTACAATCAATCACACAAAACTGTCTAGGAATTCCTCGAAAATCGGTTTTCGATTGGATGGACGAATATCGGAATCGATCACACTTACCTCTGGGACATTTGCAGTCGTAGGTCAGACCATTGGCACGGCAAGTGCCACCATTTTGACATGGCGATGGTGAGCACGGTTTATATTTGGTATCACAATCCTTGCCCGTATAACCAGCTGGACACATGCATCTGAAAATGATACAGGGAGGAAAAATAAGGAAAAATTAGTGAGTTTATAAACATTTTTTATCGTTTTGCATTTAATACGAAGAATACATAAATAAATCTAGGCATGTACATACGAATCTAACAAAACTAGTAAAAACAAAAAACATATTATAATGGGATCGGTCGTCGGTCTCACACAATTCTCTCAATTGCTACAATTGTTAGAAAAGAGTGCGAGAGCGACAGATAGAGAAAGAGAGAAACAATGAGACCAATGTACATAGAGGCAGGCAGGCAAGAGGAGACAGTGAGAGAGAGACCAATGTTAACCGGTTCTGGTCAAAAAGCAGTTTTATATTGCTCTAAAGTCAACTTTATGTTGATCCCGGTCCTCCGTCTGTCTTCACCCTTTACATACAAAACCATCTCCCCGTCGTCTCCATCGTTTTATTGGCCACTACTTCACCCATCCAACTACTTCTCTCTCTCTGTCTCACTTTCTGTCTCTTCTTTGCGTATTATTCATTTGGTTTTATATTTTGTTTTGTTTTTCTTTTTTATAATGTTTATAAAACTTAATTTGTTCATGTAAACTGCAATGGTTCTTGAGAAACAACGGCAGCAACAATGAAAAGGAAGATGACAGAGAGAGGGGAAGGGAAAACTGGTTTTTCCATGGATGCTTCGCCTTCGACGTTGTCGTTGTCGCTTTGAGCACCTTATAAAGACAGCGGCAGCCGCCCCAAACACTAATTAAGACCATTAAGAGCATTTAATTAAATTAAAACAATTAACAAAAACAACGTAACTTCAACGAAAAAAAAAAAAAAAAGACTGGGCAATGAACTGGAAACATACCTCTCTTCTATCTACCTACATACCTTTCTAAACCCTCTACCCCCTTCCCCTTCACCTACTTGCCACAACACCAACAAAACGATCCAAACGTAAATTACATATTGAAAATTGAAATTTCAAATTGATTTTTGATTGACATGTGAAACTCAGCAAGCCAATAATAGCCAGCCGGAGGCAAAAAGGTGGAGAAACAAAAGATACAAAACCCAAGCAGACGGACAGACAGACAGGCAGACAGCGGACATGCAGATTGGATGGACTCGAACTCGGGTCGAGATTGAAATTTGAAAGAATGCCCCAAAAAATAAATATGTATTTATGATGAGAAAGTGAAATCAATTAAATTGGAAGATCATGCAATAAGTATCCCCTACAAATCAATCCCAAATAAAAGCTTAAGAATGCAAAAGCAAAAACAAACGTACAACCAAAATCATATTTGTATTTAAATAATCATCATAGTCTTCCGAAATACAAAAATTACTGCCACCCATTTAACTTGATTTGAATAGGATTCTTAAAAACCAAAACCACCCAAAAAAAGCCACACAGAATACGCTTGTTTATGTTTCCATTCATAAATTAACAAATCCGACAGTTAAACAATTTCGAAATTCTATTCAACACAAAAATCACATAAACTAAAGCATGACTAAGCTACCTTTTTGGCAATGCGGCGACTTGGCTCTCTATGTGTATAGTTAAATTAGCAATTTTATGTGGCATAAATGTAAAATAAAGATCACAAATTGTATATGAAATTTATGCAGATTTAATACAGTGGCAAAAAATCATTCGAATGGCATTTAATGAGTAAAATGAAATAAAATAAATATACATTTGTATGTATGTAAGGCGTGGTCAATCGTCTCCTTTTCCCTTTCTTCTCTTGCATTTACTTGGCTCACTTGAGATTGTTTAATTAGTTTGATTTCAAGTTCTTGGTTAGCAAAATTGGTATTGAAAATTAAGAGAAAAATATGTTAATTGCCTATATATACATATGTATGTAGATGGTGAACGAACAAAACACATGTTCACATCGCACTTATTAGCTCAAATTATGGGCTTATATACCCTGTAGTTGCCTAGCCCACCAGAAGGGGTATATCTCAGATGCAGTGATAACTACCCATCAAATTGAGTCAACTGATTCCGCTGATTAGGGTATCTCCCGAGTCCAAACACATTAATGGATTTGTGCTATATAAAGACTTGGCTTTTCTAGTTTTGCCCCAAACCCATCTCAAACGTAGTTCAACCTCGATAATTTGTGTGTTTCAAATTAAAAATGCAAATGATGTGGCAAACGAAACGAAATAATTTAATTTACGTTTATAAAGAATACCAACAACAAAAACGAACCAGTTCGAAAAAATAAAGTAAAACAAAAAAGTGCGCCGGATATCTGAGATCTGTTGTCTGATTTATTTCAATGCCTCATTTTGATTTTTCTTTTTATTGTATATTTTAATTAGACTGGAAATGCCGAAAGACAAAAAGCCAACAAAAAACAAGGCAACAAAAAAGAAACAAAAACCTAAACCAATCAAATCAGTAAACTATGCAAATTGATCTACAAACGATCGATGCCAAAATTTGAATGCGATTTTATAAGTTATTAGTTTTAAATTGCCATTAATTAAAACAACAAAGCCGTTTTCAAAGCAACAAATAAAACCAGGCATAAACCAAGAGGGCCATAGATTAGCTGAGTATGTAAATTGATGCCGATGTGGGAATACTCTTCTTGTAATATCTAAACTAAGTTTATCTTTTGGTCAGTCGAGAGCTTGACTCTTAACACATAGAAAGAGTATAACAATTTTTGCCACAATCTGTTTTCTTTTGAAAAAATTAGTTTTAGATAAATATGCAAATTGATTTCATGTGATGATTTAATGTTATCGATAGATTTCAAGACAGATTCGCGGTGGCGTTGGAGAGATCAAGGCATTATAGACGTGTCTGATCTTTTGTTGAACAAACGAAACAATTTGCACTTGTCAAGTTTGGTTTTGGGTGAGTTATGTGAGCGGGTAAGAAGAAGCTAGAGGATTCTACTTAAACGGAATAAAGTTATCGATAGACCTTTCGATTTGTACTCACTTGTAAGAGCCATGGGTGTTGAGACAAGTGCCACCATATTGGCAGGGATTCGATTGGCATTCCTCGACATCTTCCGAGCAAGTGTGACCCGTAAATCCAGGTGGGCATTTGCAACTGAAGCTGCTGCTGCCGGCCAATGCGGAGCAGGTGCCGCCATTGCGACACGGTGAACTGGCGCATAGATTCTGCGTTTCACAGTGCTCACCTGCAAAAGGATAAGGAGCAGAAGCACGGGTGGATGGGATTAGTAAGAGGGTTTAGGGTTGCTTAATCAATCCACAAATGGACACTTACCCGTATAGCCATTGGCACAGGCACAAGTGTATTCCTGCAATGTTTTCAGCTGACATGTGCCACCGTTAAAGCAACGAGTATGATCACATGCATTCGCCACGGCTATTTCGCATAACGATTCACCAAAACCCAATGGACATTGGCACGAGATGCCGGGCCGGCCATTGCGAAATGCCACCTGACAGGTGCCGCCATTTTGGCAACGTCCATGGCCCATGGTCAAGCAGGGATTTCGATGTTCGCAGTAGTCACCAACGTAACGTGCATCGCAACTGTAAGACAGACGAAGAGAGGCGATAAATAAACAGATAATGGATAATGGAGCAGCCACACTAGAAGATAGAGCAGATGATAGAGATGGATGGACGACTATAGAGTGAGAGAGAGATTTAAGATTAACGAATCCCGATAGTCGCCAATTCACACTTTACATTTGTGTGTACGGGTACGAGTCTATCTAGTTTATTTAAGATTAACATTTACCGATAAGTCAGTTTGGCCAACTAAATTTATAAAGTGTTAAAACTACTGACAAAGTAGCTAACTGACCAACCAGCCAAACAACTAACTACCTAACCACTAGCCAACCAACCACAAAAGTCAAACCGACAATGACTTTCCATTCCATTTGGCGGAACATCTCTCTCATTTTAATATACAGGACTCTGTTCAGTCCGAACGGGAGTAACTGGTTGGAGGACGTTCGAGTAAGGATTCCCAAATATAGAGAAGGAACTCACACAGCAACTGGGCGAGTCTGAGAAAGTCTCCTTTCTAGGGTAATCAATTGTAGTCAGTTTTGTACCGCCTTTCGGTGCTTGACTAATTCTAGAATGCCCTCGGCATAAGGACATACAAATGTTTCAATGGGGTAATATAAGAACAAGGAGTATTCCAATTGCCCAATTAACTTGTTCGCCTAGTCTCTCTTGGAAGGCTGCTGCTACTGCTCTCCCACAATTTACAAATCAGGGTCAGAGACAAATCAATGAAAATTTCTTTATACTTTTTGAGGCCATTAAAAAGCAATATTCGTAAAGCATTTTTGTACAGGATGACGACGACGAAGACGACGATGATAATGATGATGACTGAGAGACTTTGATTTCGATTCACTGGATCGATCCATCGATGGATCTTTCGATCGATTGACTACGACAACAATTTGCGCATTGTTGTTATTGTTGTGTTGTTGTTGTTTCCCTTGAGAAAACAATTTTTATGTACGGTAATTTGTGCGCGCGATCTTGATTGCATATTAAATTTTTCAACTCCCAAGAAGATCGTCGACTGATCAGACCAAAGAAGAAAGTCTCTCGCTCACTTACAGCCACTCGCCCTCCACCTTCCCCTCCCCTCTCCATCACTATCCCCATACCCTGTGCCAACAAATCGATTGTTCACTGCAGCTTCCACACAATAAGAAAAGAAGAGCAGCAATGAGAAAATTACACGCATAGCTTCTCTTGGTAACAACATCAACACCATCAACCACATCGACGTCGACGACGACGACGACGGCAACGAGCAGTAACAGGCAATGAATAATCATTAAGGTGGCTGACCAAGCTCTCTAAAGATGCTGGACGGCTTTTTCTTCTTTGCCTTCTTTTAGCGCTCCCAACCAACTTGAGTTCCAACTTTAATTCCATCTCCTTTTCTTTTTATTTTTATATCAAACCGTTTCCCGTTACAAGTGTGTGAAAATGCTTTAGATTTAGCATTAATTTGTAGACGACAACGCGAAAGCCAAGCTACTGAAGAGCCGAACAGCCGACCAAGACTCATCCGATCCGATCCCATCCCATTCGATCTGATCCCATCCGATCCCACCTCCTGTCCAGCTTCAGTCCCTCCTTCTAATATAACCTCGAAATGCGTGCGCGGTGGCAACTTTGACTGCAAGTTTTGTGCATTTTGCATTTTACATTTTTAAGTTGTGGCGAGGAGATTGTAATCGAATTAAGAAAAAAAAGACAACAGCAGCGCCAATACCACCGACTTTTGGCGATATTTTTCTTTTTAAATAACAAGAGAGGTTTTTTCAGCCGTTTTTAAGTCATTCAAATGAGGTGCAAAAACAAAAAAAAAAACACACACACACAAAAATGAAGAAAACGTTTTTGTTGTGTGGTTTAATGTAATATAAATTATACCATACAGACGGGACCGGGCGGACGGACGCGTCTTGTATGTGTGTGTCTTTGAGAGTTGAGAGTTTGAATTGGTTATTTGATTGGCTTGGCTTGGCTTGGCCTGGCCTGGTCTGGTCTGGCCATTTGGGTGAGTTGAGCCGAGGAGTTGGTTAACTTGTTTCGTGTGGAAAAACGTGACTCGCATTGCCAAGCAAATAAAAACCAAGTCAGCAATGGACCAGGGTGTGTTTTATGGTAGAGACTGTATCTGTGTGTGAGTGTGCACTCCACACCATTATCATAGAGGTGGGCCAACATGAATCATAGATATTGAACATTGTAGTTAACCCAACAAAACATAAATACTTTACTCACTAAGCAAAAATTTGCTTGGCAGCAAGCAAACAAAATTCTACTTTAAAAGTGGACAAATCTTACATTAATTTCCCATTTTGATTCGATAGTCATTATCCTTGAAATTTAAAGCTTTTATTTGCAAACTCGATAAATCATTCATTGTTATCGATTGACGTAAACTCAAGATCCCATAATTTATTCGATTATAAATCGATAATTTTTTGATTCCACTTTATATGAAACTGTAATCTGCATCATTTCGGCTAAGATTTGTCGTAATACTATCCAATAATCCAATCAGAATTATCGATACTTTATCTTTGAACCTTTCCTCCTACATAATTTCCATCTCATTTGATATATGTACTATGTCGAACCATATTACTAACTTACTAAAATCAGATTTAACCTTATCAGTTTATAATACTTATACATCCATTTAATATATATATTAAAATACAATGTATTTTTGACTTTGTGAATTGAATGCACGTTGACGAGTCTGAGAGCTATTTTTTTTTTTTTGTTTTCTAAATAACTGACCTCAATTAAGCTGATCTCTGGGCAAGAGAAATACATGCGCTATCAGTTGACATAATCGAAATCTGAATTTATAGTAGAAAAGTTCCCCAAAATACATATAAACAGTAAAAATTACAGCTCACTGATCATATGTTATCGATAAAAATAAACGACAACGTTTGTTTGTTGTTGTTATTGTTGATGATGGTGCAAATAAATTAAATAATTATGCTTTAATTGGGCCGCCTTTTTGTCAAGTCCGCAAGTCCCCAAGTCGGAGTCGACGATGACAAAAATCGCCTTGGAATGGTTGGGACGACGACAACAACAACAACAACAGCAGCAGCAACAACAACTTTAATTGCTGCTGGTTGCTTCTGTTTGCTTACTCTCTGTAGATGATGTTTCTGCTGCGATAAGCGGATTTTTGGTTTCCTTTGGTATTTTTTTTTTTGTTTTGTCGTGGACGTCGATTTTTATATACAAATGTGTGTATGTATACATAGCATATGTGTGTGTGTGTGTCGTGTGAATTGCACAGCAGCTACGAAACGAAATTAGATACCCAGGAGTTGGAGTTGACTCTAGGCGGCTGGCTATCTGCAGCTGCCGTCTAGGAAGCCATAAGCACAGCAGCACAACAAAGACAACGACTGAATGACTGATCGAGTACCGAACATCGAACTTCGAAGCGACATTAAATCATTTTTATATACATATGTTTATATAGTTATGGAATCCCTTTTGATTTTGTTCATATGTACCTATGTATGTATGTAGTTGCGGTCACTAACTAACCCATTCATTCATTGATACGTTCCGTGAGAAATCTCACCTAAGCATAACCAAAGCTTGGCCAAATTGTGATTATGTTTCAGGTCTTGCCAACCGCAAAAAGATATTGAAATAGTTTTCTCATCAATTCAAATGGAATGGTAAGTGTTTGTGTGTTTGTATCTCTAACCAGTGTTTGATCACTTTGATTAGCTGAAACAACACACAAAAACGAATGCTTAAATTGGATTGAGATCTAACAAAAAATTTTTATGAAATTGAGTTTTGCAGTGAGTTCCTCCTAAGAGGAGAGAGAACGAAATAGTGAGTCTCCACACCAAAAGTGCTCTGCATTGAAAAACTTCTCACATTTCTAAACATGAGGTAGTTGAATTTGTGAGTTATTATTGTTGTTGTTGTCGGTCGGTTTTTGTGCATGTTTTTCACGTGAAAACTCCTAAACACAAAGACCGAAAAGGGAGACGGATAGAGCAATTGGGAGGGGTGGGCAAACGAGAAGAGAAACGAAGAGTTGGCTAGTTTTATATTCTGTTTTGATGACGATATTGGACAGGTGCAACACATACTCTCTCTCCCTCCCCTTCTCTGTACCAAGCAAGAATTTTGAGTCTTTTTATTTCTCGCTCTTTTGTTTTGTTATTTGTTCCTAGCATAGGAAAGGTAAATGAGAAGTGCAAAGAGAAACGGAGAGGGCAGGGGACGGGGCAACACGTGATGCATGCCTAAGCAAATACCAGAGGCACTATGCACACCTCACCCTCACCCCGCCGCTGCCATCGTCGCCGCAGGGCATTTCAGTTCAAATATTACACCAAAAATACATATATAAAAATTTCTTTCCGCTTTTTTTTTCCTAACCATTCATCCATTCCATCCATCTATCCCGTCCCATCCATCTATCCATCCATTTATCCATCTATTCGTCTATTTTCTCGACACACAAAAATTTTCAGCTGCGTTTTATTTTTTGTTGTTGCTTTTGGTGCTGCTGCTACTTTTGGTAATGTTTGACGGTGGAAGGGTGGGGGGAGCGAAGTCAGGTAGAAAAGAGATCTGGTTTGTATTGTTTTCTTTTTTCTTCTTCTTCTTCTTTTTGTATAGATTTCAGGTATGATGAAAACTCGTCAACATGTGAGAATTCCTCTTCTTTTCCCTCAAATTTTATGGAATTTAATGTGATTTGAGTGAAATCGTTGAATTAACTTCAAAACTAAACTGACATACATACATTTGTACATACAAGTGTATAAAAAATCTTTAGTTCATATTAATTTGTTAATCATTAACTAATTTTTGTCACTAATTAGTATTTGCGGCTTCATTAACATGACTGCGAAAATGTTGCCATTCCATGGGAAACTATGAAATAATAATAATAATGATGATGATGAAAACAAACACACACACACACTCACACACACACACAGGCATTAAATTTTCCTCATACATATGTGTTTAGGTTATGTAATAATATATTGCACATACATTTTACTTCTCATTAAAATAATTAAATAAATATTTTCCATTGGTTTTGCTCCCACACAGCACCCATTTGCACCCCCCTCCCGCTGCTCATGCCACTGCTACTTCCACTCTTCTCCTTTGCCTTCGTTTCATCAGAGTCCCAATAACGTTTCGTGAGAATGGGCAACTTAATTGAGTTTCAATAAAACGTTTTAATTTGGTCCGCAAAAAAAAAAAAAACGAACGAAAAAAAATAATAAACTGGCTTAAGGAATTTTGTACGCCAACGCCTTTTAGACGGGGCTAAAAGCAGCAACAAAAACAACACGCAGCAAAAAAAAAGGGAAAAGGGCGCGCAAAATAAAAGCAAGGAGAACTGCGTCTGAGGTGCCATTCACTCTCCCCACTCTCTTTCTCTCTCTCTCCCCTCTCTTTGAATTCGGCTGGACTCTGGAAATGCAGCAGCAGCAGCAAAAATTGAACGAAAAAAAAGGAATGCACAATAAATATTCGCTACGCGTCTCCCTTTTGTTCCTGGCTTCTTTTTTTTTTTTTTTTTTGTTTTTTGCTTGTGTTTTGTAACACAGAAAAGCAATCAAAGCAGGTTGCACAAACAAGTTTTTTTTTTTAGGGCCCTGAATTTGTGGATGAGATGATGATGATAAAAATCGCTAAAAAGGATGCGCGGCAAAGACCAAAACAAAATGGCTGACCCGATAGTTGCCAAACAAAACAACCAAAAATGTGTCAGCAACATCATTCAGCGATTTAACTGTTAAGGGAGTGAGAGAGAGAGAGAGAGAGAGCGAGAGACAGAGATGCAGAAGGAAAATGTACGCTTCCCTTGTCATTTCCTTTCTACAAACACACACAGTGAGCAATCGTGTGGTATGCCTAATGATAAGTTAATTAAAGTAAATTGCACTTGGAAATTCTTTTTCCATTTCTCTTATGCCTTCTTCTTTTTCTTCTACATTAGTTTTTCATCTTCACGAAGAAGCGTGTGAGCCAAAACAGTGGTAAGAAGTAACCAACAAAAAGCATAAACAAAAAGAATAATGAGAAGAAACAGAAAAATAAAAAACGGAAAATTTCCCATCAACAAAACAAATGACTTAGGCAACGAACTTACTTTTTTTGCTATTCATTTAATTTGTTTTTAAGAACAAATTGTTTTTCAAATTAGTCAAACTCTTTCACCATACATCTATCTATACGCATTCAAGCCCAGTCTTTGTTTATCTATGTAAAGTGACTTTTTTGTTGTGATTCTTCTTCATGTATACCATGCACTCGAAATGGCTTATTACAGTCGCCAAAATGTTTCTAAAGTATATAGATTCTTGATCAGCATCAACAGAGACTTTAAAAGTTTCGGATTCATATATTTGGTGAGATTTTTTATTTGGTCTTCATTCGGTGCATGGTATAACGAAGTCGGTGAGACGACTTACTTAGTGCATTTTTGTTTAATTTTCGATTTCATTCCCGTTATCTGAATCACATTCATCCTTACTCCCCCGCTTTTTCACATAACTCAACATAAACTTAAATTTCAACTAGAAATTTTTGTGGGCAAAAATATTTATAATCTGATCTGAGAGGCAATAGACTGACTCATCATTATCATCATATGTATATATGTACATACATAGTTGTAGTGCAAAAAAAAAAATTACAAACAAACAAAAAGAAAAGAAGATCAAAGAGTATTCCGACATGGTGGGGATTTATTATTATTATAATTTTTTTCTTTCTTTTTTGGTCTGTCTCCCTCCTTGCTTGTTTTTGAGCGGGGCTCATTAACATGTCATAAACCGCAAGCATAAGAGCTAAAAAGTTGTTTAACTTTTACCAAAATTTTTCAATCATATTCATTGTTCTTTTATGTAGTGTGTGTGTGTGTATAGGCACTTGTAAAAAGATATTTTCTTTCTATCTGCATATACATAAGTACATAGGTACACGACATTTGACATGGTACCGCAAAAATCCCTCCCCCAAACAACAACGAACAAAAATAAAAAGAAGCAAATCAGATCAGACATTAAAACGTAGTTGTCGTGGCCAAAAAGTCTTCTCTTTGGCTGATCAACTGTAGCAATCAAGTCAATTAAACAAACAAGAGGAGCAGCAGCAGCAGCCGCATGAGGAGCAGGAAGAACGGGGAGGAAGTAGGAGAGGGTTAAAATACCAAATAAAACAGCCAAAAGGAGAAAACAACAAAACCAAACCAAATTTTGGCTAAACAAAAAATAAAAATTGAGCTGCTCTCTGAACCAAATTCCAAAATCAAGACAATGTGGTAAATGGATCAAACGATCGAGGATTGAAATACGAAGAAAATAGTGGGAGAGCGACAGAGAGATAGAGAGAGAAACTCAACTCTAATAGCTCAAAGCTTCAAAGTTCAAGCGATCTTATCTCCCTTCTCATGCCACACAAAACTGAGATCAAGACATGGTGAAACAGCTCAAACGATGTGAAGGAAGCAGAGGAGGAGATCAGAAAACCAAAGAGAAGAGAAACAAGAGCAGGAAAAGAAGAGAAAGACAATCTCCTCCTGCTTGCTGCTGCTGCTCCACCTCCTTCGTCTTTGCCTTCGCCTGTGCCTCCTTCTCCTCATACACATGACCATTGGCTTGATCGTGCCTTTGATGATCAACAAAAACAAAACCAAGAAACACAATAAAAACTACATACAAACCCATCCATATACATGCATACATATATATGTACGTACATATGTATATACCTATATAAAATTAAAGTTGAGTCGGAGCAGACCAACTCCATCCAAGGCAACGTTTTTGAGACGAGAGAAAAATGTCGTAAAATTCCCCAACCCAAACACACACAACGCCAAAGCGATTACACAGAGAAAAGCCGTTCGCATATTTAGCCTAAAAAGCTAAGCGCTTTTATGTAATTGTCTCAAAGATTAAGTTTAAGTCCCCTCCCCCAATCAGAGGAGGAAAAACTGGGAGGCCAGATTAATGACAAAATGGCAAATATAGATACACGACTTTAAATATCAAATCAATATCACTTAATCAATCAATAAGGTCAAAAATGTCGGCATGAGATCTTTCTGAGTGTATGTGTGTGTGCGTGTGTGTAGATGGACTATTAAAGTTTCTCTATGTGTACGTGCTAAAGATGCGTCTGTCTAGATCGGTTACACATACATACACCTGTACCTGTGCATCATCAGCAGCAGCAACAATGTTGCAGTCTCTGTTTCATTTAAATTATGCCACGTCGAACACATTGAAAATTTTGACAGTCAGTCAAAATAGTATACACACGCATATCATCTTCTTTTTCTTCTTCTACTTCGCCGATAATAACTCAGTCAAAAGTTATGCGTTGTGTACGTGCTTGTTGGTTTTTGGCCGCATTTGATTTATTACAAGAAACAAAAAACACCATAGACAAACACACAAAACCCCAACAACAATAAATATAAAAATAAAATGGACAAAAACAAAAAAAAAAAGTCAATAAAAATCAAGCGCAACGAGGCGAGTGAAAATCATGCGAACAAGCGCAAGGCACGAACCCGTCAAGACATTTTTTGTATGATGAACTTCTTTGAAAAAAGATTTGAAAACGATTTGACATATAGGAGGATGAGAAAGGAGGAGGAGGAGGAGGCGTAGAAGAAATGAAATGGAATGGAATGTCGCCATCGTCTTTATTATCCATGTCCAAGTCCAAGTCCAAGTCCAGTTCAGTTTAGTTCAGTTCAGTCAGAAGAAGGCATTGTGATGCCTCATTCTACTCTTTTGTCTCTTTCCATGTCTAGACTCTAGACCAAAAAAAAAAAAAATTTCGTGGTCTGAACAAAGGAAACCCGATTCATTTCATTTTGTCTTTTTCTTGTCTCTTGCTCTCTGTTTGCGTCCTTGGAGACCTCTTTTAATCTCTTCTTTTTAAACATATACATTTTTATTTCACTTACTTGCAATAGGATTTGCCATTTGTGTGCGTTATGCAAGTGCCACCATTTTTGCAGCCCAAGGTTGTGCAGGATACGGTGGCCAGCACGACGGAGGTTTCTGTAAGAAGAAGAGAAGAATAATAGTTGAATTGGTTAAGCAAGTCACAAAGTTATGAAAGGTTAGAAGGAAATCTTCTTGACAGGAAAACTGTCTCAATTTTGTCCATCTAAGGGAGATGGAGACATATGTATTCATGGAATCTCTAAGAAAGGAAATGAGGAAAATAGCACCTTCTATTGGCCAGTGGACAGGACGTAACACAGGGTGTGAATGTTAAGCGAGTTTTCACTGTAGCTCTATGAACAATAAATATCATTTTGTTTCCATTCTCAAATGTATCTTAAACAAAATTGATCTTCTCTTTTTCAATGGTCAGTCAACTTTTGTCTGCAACATCTAAATCCCAGAGTAGTGCATTCCCCACCCCTCTTCTTTCCAATGACTCTTCCCACTATGTTGCTTACAGCAACAACAATAACTAACTACAACTTGTCGCCGATTTATGTCTACTTAACATGCCACATCATTGCACAGACACACACAGAGGAAACAGAAGAGGCTAAAGATGTTTGTGCAATTCTCGTTTTTACTACTATGTACTACAACTATCTCTGTTTGCTTCTTCTTCTCTTGTGATGTCTTGTCTTTCTTCTTGCTTTGCGCATTCTTTTCTTTCTTTCGTTCTTTCATTCTTTCTTCTCTGTTGCCTTTTAAGGGCGCCTTGGCGGCATGTCAAAGTCTCTCGTCAAAAAGTTCACTGCACTTCACTTGAGAATCTAATGACCAACGCTGCAAAAAATATAAATTTAAAAAAAACAACAATAAAAAATAAAATGAAATTATGTTTGTGCAACGAAATCAAACTTGAACATTTTTTTTTCTTTATTTATATTTTTTTGCTTATTCCATTGAAAAAAACGAAGTAGCACACAAATTAAACAAACGAGCCGCAAGCCTAAAAAATATATAGATAACACATACACACATACATACATGCATAGGTTATATACATACATACATACATATATATAATTTAATGTTTGCTAATTGGGCGTGTGGCGATTTCCTGCCAGGCGAACGAAAGTACGACGATCGACGACAATAAGTCTTGATTGGCCCTGGCCCCAGTCCCAATCCCAGCCCCCCACCTATTCAAATCGCTGACGGTGGACGGAACAACAAACGCTTTGTCTTCTTCAAGTGAAATGTGAAGAAGGAGACATCATCAGGGACTGAAGGGTAGGGGTTGGTGTCGGGGGGTCATTTGGGGTGAGAGGCGGACGTGTTTGGGGAGGTGGGGGAGGACAATGAAAAGCCTCTGTGCCTCTTTTGCATACATAAAATGCAAGCACAAATCAGACAAAATTGCCTTGTGCACTGTCAATTTAAGAATGTACACATATCAAGTCGACTACAGGATACCCTTTCCATACATACGAACGAAACATATGTTTGTATGTCCTACTGGCTGCTATATAAAGTGCTGAAGAGCAAAGTACAGTGAGGACTCAGTAAAATGATAATTGAATTGAGTTCGATATTTACTTGGCAACATTTCTGCAATTTTCTACAGTGTAAAACAGTTTTGTTGTTGTTGTTGTTGTTATTGTTCTTCTCCCTCACACTCGTTAGCATTAATTGAACATTTTGATGATCGATGGTTGGAATAAAAGACATGGCATAAATCTCTTTTTATTGTACAACGAAGCTTGATTAACTTGCACACAGATACACACACACGCCACAAGTAGAGAAACTTCAGAGGTTGAGTCATATCTCTCATGTACGAGGGGGACAAGTGAGTGGTGGTATGCATAATATTGCAAAATTTATTTTGATGTATGCAAAAGTTGAGCAACATTTCAAATGTTGCTATACATTTGATTGTCTTCAGTTTTTTCGCAACAATGTCGCCCCGCCGTAGTTCTGTGTGTGTGTTTGTGTTGTGCCACCAGGGCAAACATTATTGAGTTTGTATTTGTATGTGTGCAAACTAATTGACCTCAATTAGTGAGCAAAAAAATGTATAAAAAAAAACAAAAATAAACAATTCAAACAAAAGCAAAAAATTACAAAACAAAACGCATTCCAGATCTACTCTCCTCTACGCCGCCCCTTCTGCTTCCTTTAACACAATTCTACCCTCTCTTATTATCACTATATGCATTCAGATGTACATCATTTTGTGGGTAAACATAATAAACTATCTTAAAGAGTATCCTGTGTCATCATATAAGCTTTACCTTCATTTGGTCGGAAGACCAAAGAGGAATCCCACCCTCATCCCTCTAATTCACCTATCTCAGCCCTCTCCATTGTGAATAGTTAAGTTCTTAATCGGCTAATCAAATTTCAAAAAGTTTGCTTATATTCTCGTTCCTAGTCTCTCTTATTAATTAATCTTTGATATTAATTTGCGTTTACAAACCAATTAAATAAACTTGAGCAATTAACCATTCATTTGTCCAACATCTACTAACACCTACAATTCAGTCGATCGTAGTAGAGGAAGGGGTAGGCAAGGGCGGAGGTGGAGGGATCGGTGCTGATCTTCATGTTTAAGCGTCTGTTAAAACGTTGCCTAGGCAAGCGCATCATACAACAACAACATCGCTGCTAATAATGATAATTTTCAGTTTTCAGGTGTAACAATTTTCCAGTGCTTTTCATTTTCGCGCGGTTAATCACACACACACACACATCAAACAACGATAAAAGCAAAACACACTTTTCACGCTCTATCGATGAAGCGTTCAGTTGAAAAGCCAAGCCAAAACACATGTACTTAAATCTCGGTTACCTGAACTGGCACCCCGCCCCACCAATGTGGTTAATTAATTAAAGCATTTCTTTTTGTCACTGACTTAAAAAAAACAAAAATTAACAGATAACATTACAAATTTCTAGAAAACATAAAGAAAACGTCCTCAAATGTATTTAAACCTCAAAGTTAAGACCAACGTAGTTTCGATTATAGGGTATCCAAGTAATTCAATGAAGAAATCTTTGTGGATATGTAATCATATCAGCTTTTGCGGCTTTTTCTACAGACGCATTTCAAAAACTGGCCAAATATTTATGACTTTTTTCTAAAATTTCCTTAGTATGTATGAGTAGAGAAAGAGAATCTCCAAACCAGGGCCAGTTTTTAGGCCAATTGAAAGTCCGATTTTGTACGTTAATTTAGGGCCTTTTGACCTAACGTTGTTCTGTCACTTCCTTTTTTCTTGAACCACAAAAGTAAATAGAATTTCCCATCGAATATTTAACCTTTCATTAAAATTCCCATTAAAAATAGTTCGTTTTCGTCTCACACCTCACAAAAATTAGTATTTCCAAGTAAAACAAATTAAATGCCTTCCGTCTCTTTCGGACGCCCACAGGCTAGGGAAAAGCTGGAGCTGTTTCAGTTTCAGTGGCCTTTTAAAATATTTAAGATTCACCCCTTTGTGGAGGATAAATATTTATACAAAATATTGCGAAATACTTCCATTGTATTTAACATTAACATTGCAGGCATGCATAGACTTGTTACATTTTGAAACAAAGATTAGGCCAGCTGTGGCCTGCCGCCTGAGAAAACGCATTTAAGTCGTCAGAGACTTTTTTGTTTGTGCTGATAAACTACAGAAGAAGGGGGAAAAAACAGAGAATTGGATTATCTATGGCCATGGACGAAGTTTGCATACCCTATCAAAAGACTACCTAAGTGTATCTTAAAAGCCAAAGTGGTAGACCGCCCCAAATAGCGGGCAATTTTATGGCCACGTCAAAGATATCGATTTAATTCTTAATTTTCGACCGAAATCTGTCTGCATGTCGAATAAAGAAGGAATACAAACTCGTGCTTCACGAAATCAAACGTACCTCTTTATGTAAGGGTAGAAAAATTAGTTTGTGACTACGAGGAGGCTCAGTTGGGGGCAGGGGAAAGCGGGTGTCGAGTAATGACTCTGATAAGCAAAAATCGCTTCTGGTTTTGCTATAATTTATTGCAAATTAAGGGGTACTCCTGACTGCTGATATATCCTATATTTACACATGTATATCGTGAAGGGTAAATTGGTGTATTAAAGTCGTTAAAAATCGATATAATAAGGCAGGACATGGTGAATGTGTATGTATGTATATACTCCTAAGGAATTGAGACCTCAGATTCAGATATTTCAAATCTTTTTTAAATATCTCACTAAATATTAACCAGCATTGAGATCGTTAGGGGTGGGAAGGACCCACTTCTTTTTTAAGGAAAAAGGAAGTAATCAACCTTTGGGTAGACAGTCTATAATGTGGGTCGGGAGGAGTAGAATTGCCCTGGTTAAGAGACAGACAAAATCAAAAACTGTACATAAATCTGCAATCTGCCGCCTACTCTTAGAAATAAGCAATAAAAAGAAAAACAACAACCAAAACCAATATGGAAAAACAAAACAAAACAAAAATACACACAAGCTGAAAGAAAAACTGAATGAATTTGCATTACTTTTTGTTGTTGTTTTTTAATCGTCAAATGACGACGACGAAGCTGCTGCTGCTGTTGTTGTTGTTGTTGGTGGGGCACTTTGTGAGCCAGCAGCGGCGACGACAGAGAAGAAAAGCGTGAGAAATTTTTGGCCGTGGTTTTGTTTTTGTTATTTTTTTTATTATAGTACATGTATGTATGTATTTGTTTTATGTTTTGTTGTTGTATCGTAGGTTATATTGTTGTCGCGCTGCTTTTTTGTTGCTTATTATTATGCTGATATCGTCAGCTTTATTTCTTCGTTTCTCTCCATCTCTCTTTCTCTGCATGTCTCTCGTGCTGTTTAGTTTTTGGTTAAATTCACATTCGTTAAGCGCCACTTTTAATATAAAACTTGTGGCCAAAAATTAAATTATCTTAAAGATGTTAACTACTCAACTGAATGAGTAGAAGAAGGAGGAGGAGGATTAGAAGAACATCCTTTTGCCCTGAGGGGCATGAGTCCCCTTACAACAAAATTTCATTCAGTTTTGCGACGCAAATCGGTTTCTTGACCCCCCTGATAAGCTTCATCATCATCTGTCCAGCAGCAGCAAAGCATGCATATCGCATATAAATACATATATGTATGTAAGTATGTGCATATATATGTATCAATATATAGCTCTATATAACTCATCTGTCCATGGATCCGCACAGATCGTTATGACCAAAAAACAATAAAAATGTTGGAAATGGGAAAAGAAATTTGTTGTTGTCAAGTGTTAATGAAAAAAGTAGCTTAAAAGAGTTGGAGAAGATCGCTATGGTTCAGTATGGTAAAGGTTTTAGTAGGAGGACAGAGTGGGGGAGGGTACAGGTCGTAAAACGTATGTACATATTACATATAAAAACACGAGTACACACACACGGAAGAGTGTGGGAACCGGAGACCGAAGGAGAGAAGTAAGAAAATGAACTTAGTATCTCGCTCTGCCTCTCCCTCTCTTTGTTTTGTTTGTTTTTTTGTATTTGGGGTATGTGGCATGGAAATTTGTTGTGCTTTTCAGTGTCTACTTCTTTTTCTTCATCATCATCATCTTTGGTTGCTTGTATTCAGCTTTGATAGATTAGTGGGCCACTTTCATAGTCTTTGTCTTCCTCTTCCTCTTCGTCCCCGTCTCCGTCTGCGCCTTTCATTCGCATCTTCTTCCTCTTCTCCTATCATCATCGTTGTCGTCGTCATTTACGATAGCAACAGAGTTCAGAGTTAGTGGCTGGCAATGGCTTTGTCCCCGCCCGTCGTAATTCATTATGGACATGCCTAAGCCATAATTGGTTCATCAAGTTTTTATCTTCTTTGTTTCGTTACCCAGTTCAAGAAAGGTATACACGAAGACAGATGCCTACACTGCCTTCTTAAGCCTATTAGTTGAAAAAATGCTTACATAAGTTAATAGTAAAATTATTATTATTTACTAAACTCAAGAATATTCTCAAATATTCTCCTTCTTTTTATTGGACAGACTCAAAATTATTGACGCTGCCGTAAAAAATGATCACTTGCTCTTTTTTGTTTTACTCATTTTATTCACTGTTCAGTTGTTTTAGTTAGTAAACAAAGAAGAAAGTGAGCAAAAAAGAACAAAAATCAATGGAGATCTGCAAATACAATTTAGCCCCAAACATCGAGTCCTGAATGGAGTCTGAAATTGAAATTTCAGGGGGGATACGGACACCCTGGACCCCCTTGGATCCGTTCCTGATGAAACCTGACTGAAATTGAATGGATCGCAATGTGTCTTCTCTCTTCTTGACTTTCAGATTTGTACATGATAATGTGCATACAAATATTAAACATTGTGTTTAAAGGGTATTCATAAAAGCATGGAAACATAGAATTTATTCACTCATTATCCATATAGGAAATTTGTGGTTTTTGTGGTTTGATTTTCTTAAGAATTTCGAAGGGATTTGACTTATCATGACCAAAACATGTTTTTCCTTTTTCTTATATAATATCTGGTCTTAGATATTGGGGTATGTACAGACAAATGAGAATAAGAATATATATGTATGTATGTACATATATGAGAATGTTAGCATATTTGCTTCGACCATTGTTATGTGAAGTGGTATCAAAATTTCATTTACATAAATAACGACCTACCCTACCATGAAGCATAGTTATAAGGAAGGGAAGGGGTAGGTAATTGAGCACTAAATTATAATAGAGGTAATGTTATGGTGGGGTAGAACATAAAGAGAGGCAGAGAGAGAGAGAGAGGGGTAGAACATAAAAGAGAGAGAGAAATTGTACAGCTGCAGTTGTGGGTATTCTTATCTTTATTTATGTATATATACATATGTATATATTTTTTTTTTTGGTTAATTGAAGTGTTGCACTTGAAAACATATGCGACACTTTTCTCTTTACCCTCGCCCTCGCCTACACGAGGAAGAAGCATTGCAAAACGTGGGAACAGCAGAAGTATTTGGTAAAGGAGAAACACCCTCATGAGAGAGGAGCAGTACGTGAAGAGCGGAAGAAAGAGAGACAAAAATGCGCGCCTAACTTAAAAGAGAGAAAAAAAAGAAAGAAAGGGTTGCAAGTTGACAAAACTATAAAAATAATGGCATATGAGTGGGATATTATATGATGATCTTTCAATCTCTCTCTCTCTCTTAAGGCTTGTGTGTATTTAAAATTAAGTAAAGTATTTAACACTTCCGGCAGACTTGCTCTAAAACAACATCGACAGCGTGTGAATGTTTAGTTTAAGTCTGCTGCCCGCTTCAAAGTTTTGAACTCGATTCATAATTTGTTTTTTTTCCAACTCCTTTTGCTATGTCTTCTTCTTCGTCTCCGTCCCATCTTTTTTCACATTTGAAGTTGCTAATTTGTCAACTTATGTGTATCTCAAGAGGAAGCAAACCTCGACCACCCAGACTTAGCGCCCCCCCCACCAACAACCATAACTGTTCATTGATGAATATACCTGTACAGAGCAGAGAGCGGAGAGAGAGATGAATGAGAGACTAACTGTTATTGATTATGCAAATGCATTTCTTCTAACGGTTGATAACTATCATTGAACATATATGTACATACATACATATATCCATGAAAAGCTGATCTACAAATTAAGTGAAATGTGAAACCTCCTCCCCCAATTAAAAACAAAACAAAAGGGCAAACCCACCAAAACTCGTTTCTATACATTCAGGTCCATACTACAATACAGATACAGTTCAGTTCAATCCCAAACACCTTTTCCCTTCTCTTCTATAAGGCGCGTTTATGACTAAATCGGTATAAGGACATTAAATTAGGTTTCATCATAATTCTAAAGATTAAACAAGTACAAACATACATTTGCATACATAATTTGAATGATAAACGTTGAAAAAGAAGTGTTGCAACAATGTCTTGTGAAAGTCAATTTCGGTCTTCTGTTTTTTTTAAACGATCATCTTTTGGTTTTCTTGTTTTTCTCGATTTATTTATTGCTTCTCACTTATCTCTCGACCATTTACTGTCACATTTATTAATTAATCGATGCCGCCGAAAATGAAACTTTCCCATCAACCTCAACAACATTATATCTTTTCTCTGGCTCCGATGGTAACTTAAGACTTAATTACATACAAAAAAAGAAAAAGAGTCGAAAATAAAATTTTTTTTTTTTTGCTTATTTTTGATGTGTTAAGTATCAAAAGTTACAAGTTAATTATTCGACCATGAGATACTCTTTTTAACATTGATTTTAGTCTGTCTGAGCCTGTTTAACCTAAAGGGTGAAGGATATTTTATAAGGTATAATAAGCGACAGCATTTGGTCAACATTTTGTTACTTGATATGTGAGAGAGTGAGAGAGCGGGAGAGAATATTGACAATGCAGTTCCGTTTAGTTTGGTTTTTTTTTGCGAACATTTGGGAGGAGATCCTGTTAAAAAGCAAACCATTTTTTTTTTTTTTTTTTTTTTGATATTCTTCAGTTGTTCGTATTGTTTTTCTCTTTCTTTCTGCTGTGTATGCATGTGTGTGTGTGTTGGGCACACCTTAAAAAGCAAAGCAGAGACAAGTTTCTGATTTTTTTCTTTTCTGTTGTTGTCAGGTAGAATGTTTTGAGATCGAAAAAGGAGCAGAAGAGAGGGCAAAACCACTCAAGTTTTTTTTTTTTTGGTTGTAGTTTCCGTTTTCTCTCTCTCTTTCACTCTCTTGATACGTGTATTTTCCTAATGTGTTTTGTGGAAAACATTTTCCCATTGCATAAAACATGACTCTCGATTGTTGATTTACCAATTTTGTGCACATCGATGACACGATGACAACAACTTTTCTTTCATTGAGTGGGGGTAGGGGGGGTAATTTTTCTGCAAACATGGGAAAAAATGTATGTTTGGGCAGTGAATAATCCACAGAAATCAAGGAAAATCATTTTATAAGTTATGAATTCTTTTACTTTACACGTATGCAACATTTCTGTATGTGTATTTTAATGATGATGGACCTTTGGTTGTTTCTTTTGCTTCATTTCACCTCTCTCACCGAACTTTACCCCCCTCCCCATTCACGCGATCCTCTGTTTAATGAGTTTTCTTTATGGCCCTAACACACACAGACACACACACACACATACACAGTGTGATAGATACAAGATACATACATATGTATGTATGTATGTACATACAGGCAGACATAAGAAAGAGCCAAGATACACGCACTGACCGAACAAGTTTTGTATTTTAACCTTCCTTCTTCTTCTACTTTTAGTCTCACAACCTCTGCTTTGTATATCTCCATCTCACCCTCTCTTTCTTTCTTCACGTCGCCAGTTAAGACTCTGTTGTCCCTCTCTTTGGGTCTCTGGTCTTGGTCTTGTCTTTGCCCGTCCTATTCTAATAGCGGCGACGGCGGCGGTTCCAAAAAGGCTGACAACCTCAACATGGTGGACGACATAAGCGAGCAGAGAGCCGGCAGAGCAGCAGCAGCAGCGACAACAAGCAAAGCGAAGAACAAATGAACGGCGAAACGATGAAAAAGAAACGAACATCAACGAATGAACCCAAACGCAAAGTCAAAAACCAACAACATCAAACAATTGAATGTTGTTGTTGTTGTTGCTGCTGCTGCTGTTGTTATTATTGTTGTCTTGCGTCTTGGCCAGGGCCAGGTCTAAAAGACCAAACGATCCGGGACCAGACCAGTCCATGAGACTTAACAATTATCATCAAGCCAGGCTCTTGTATCTCTCTCTTTCTGTCTCTTGGAATGAAATGGAATTGAAAGGGTATGGGGGATGCAGCTTACACGCGATGCCACAAGAGAGAGGGAGAGAGATGGCCAACAACAATTAAGTATATCTCTCCTGACTCACTATTGCAGAGTCTCTTCTCACTGCTCTCTCTCTCTCGCACAGTGGTTGCAATTTAATGGAATTCTTCGGTATTCCCATCTGAATGAAAATTCCTTTAAACCCAAATATGATTTATGATTAATCATATTTTAAAATATTTGGATATTTAAAATTTAAGTAATCCTGGCAAACAAAAATTTAAGTGCAACCACTGTGCTGGTTGGTCTTCAGCAGCAGCAGCAGCTTCAAGCCAGCTTTGTACCGTGTGTTGATTTAACTCTTTCGCATTCATAGCAAAGAAATGCAAGTTTCTTCTTTTTCCTCCCTCTGCATCCTACTCTTTCATTTAACCTTTCTCTGCGATCATTTCACTCCCTCTCTCGTTAGTCTCCATTATATAGACTATGAACTGAACTAAGAAATGGCAATCATTATGTTCATTTCAGATGTGTGCTAAATGAGAGGAGACCTCAACTTACCCACAAAGTTAATGGTAATTGTTTTGATTCTAGCTTTAACCTAAACTTCAGTATGTATGTATTTATGACTATCTTTGGTTAGTTAAAGAATAACCTACAGATGTGTGTATGTGTGTACATACCCTATACTCAATCATCTCAACTTCAGTTGATCATTAAAATAAGAAAGAAAAACTAAACAAAACAAAAACTAATTAAAGCTTCTGTGAATAGATTTTCAAGCATCTCTTAACGATCTCTTGGCATCGATCGATTCATCGATCATTAACGAGCCTCGCATATACAAATCATTAATGTGAAAAAAATCCCAAAAATCAAATCACTTTGAAAACGATCAACTTAAGTCATTTCGAGTAACATTTTTGTTTACACACATTCAAGATTAAATTTCGTAAATGAATTTATCTTTAACATTCAATATTCAGAACATAAATAAGAGTCTTGCTTGAATACATTTGAATTTTCAGTCTCTAATTCTGTTTAAATCAAGATAAATAGACTAAGAAAAAAATTGAAATTAAAATAAAGTACACAATGATTTATATTTGAAATTATTGAATACAATTCACATACATTTTGGTGCTTCACTCCGTTTCTGTTCGCAATACTGATTATTATTACTAGTTAAAATAGATACATTTATTTTTTATTTGATTTAAATATGTAAGCTAACTTAAATAAGCATATGATTTAAAAAGTTTTTAATATTTTTTGCTGTTTTAAATTGTTTAAACAATAATACTTTAAATATACATTATTAGAGAATCGAGATCATAAATCGTGGACATATAAAATACCAATACATAAAGTTTACTGGAGGACAAAGGACTCCAAAAGGACTCTCATTTATTAAGTTGTTTTTGTTATTGTTGCAGTTGCGTGACTTACTAAAGTCAAAAAGAGAAACGGACGGCAAACATTTCACTTAATTTTATTTTGTTTTTCAGGGTGTTTCAAAGGACATACAGGAAATAGCAATGTAAAGCAAAGAACATCAACAGAGGGCGAGAGAGAGGCCCTAAAGAGGAAGAGAGAGAAAGCAAGCACAGCCAAATGAAACGACATTGAAATTGTTGAAAACGAATACAGCACAGAAAAAAAAATACAAAATGATCTTGGGTAGTAGTAGAACTTGTTTCAATAATTATTATGTGCCTGCGCGCCTGGGTCTGAGTCTCTGGGTCTGAGCCCTTCCCTGGACCTAGGTAGCATACAGTCTCCATATGGTTATCTCTCTCCCTCTTCCTCTCTCTCTCTCGTTGTCTCTCCCTCTCTCTCTTTAGCTGAAGGGGCTTATCGTAATTTGATCTTTCAAGCATATATGAAACTTCAGGAACGAAACGAGTGTGCAATATGCCGCCTGCCTGCCTTCTAGGCCAGGGGTTGATCCTGAAGTGCTATGTGATAGCTGGCGCGGCACAGCTGTCGTTCTTTTTTCCTTGTCATGATGGTGGTGGTTCGTTCGTTCGTCCTATCCTGGTGTCTGCTCCTCAAAAACCGTTACAAGATTGTGAGTAAAATACGAAGAGAATCAAAAACCAAGAAAAACCTGAATCCAACCAAAATCTTTCTATCAAATTTGATAATTATCATAATTAAGTTAAGTTAAGGTTCTAGGGTACTCCAGATATGCCTTTTTTAGTTTAAAAGCCTAAAGCACAAAACCTTCAATGTTTATCTATACATTATTTTATCAATTGATAGAAACTCAAGCAAAAATTAATGCAATGCTTTCATTCCCTTTCAGTTCAAGTAGATGGGGGGGGGGAAATAAAATGTCCCTTTAGAAACGATAACAATTTTTAAGGAATTTTTGCTTGATTCCTTTTAATTATAAAACATTTTTCTATTACATAAAGCTCATAAACTAAAATTGAATTTCTTTTAGCGTAATGGGAGAAGCCATTTTCTCTTTTTTAAATAATAATACTCCAAATTTTCGAGTTAATGATAGTTCATGCTATAGAGGGGTATACATATTTAGAGTTTGTTATGTCAAAAGTCAATCGGTCGAGTCTAATTCTTCGCTGTAGTATAATACGTATATTAAAATAAGACAAAATTGAAACATTTTCCAGAATAACTTTGACAACGAGGTAAAACTAAGATTCGAACAATTAAGTATTTTGTGTGGGTCTAGACTCTAGACCTAAGTTGAAACATTTATTTGTTTTTTTGGGGCCTTCTACTTAAATTCCACTTAAAAAAACGTGGAAATGATATGTGTACATAGGTGGACAAACTCTGTAAATTCTTAGTAAACATTGGCATTTTTTTTTTGAGACTCCTACTCCACCTACACACACATACATGGTTTGTGGATACAATGATTAGACAAGAGAAATATGCAAATACACTCCTTCTCCGTCCATAGGCGAAGGCAAAAGGCATAAAAGTACATCAAATGTTTGTTTCTTGGTGACAAGTGAGACTAATTATGTGGATACAGCGGGGGAGAGGGGCTGAAGTTGGATCACATACAGGAAGTTGGGGGAAGACACAAACAAAGTACTTCGGCAAAGAAACATGGCAAACATGTGTGTGAGTGTGTCTATATGCCTGCCGACGGCAAAAACTAAAGCAAGAGAGAACGAACGAACGCGAACCACCATAAAACAAGAGCATGATCCAGAGAGAGAGAAAAAGAGAGAAAGAGCGGACCAGCGACCACCTGTCCGAAAAGCAGGCAAAAGCAAATGACGAAAAAACGATGAAAAGGAATATGCAATGTAAAGAGAATGGTGGTTGATGTTGGTAGACAACCAACACATACAGGCACACACATACAACACTGTAGAAATGCACTGAAATAGTGAGCGAGCTGCTGCTGCTGCGCTTTGGAAAATCATTGAAAAGAATTTTACAAACATTTGAAAGAGTAAAGAAGAGGCAAATTTTAAGCCATCTTCAACCAGTGGGGCTTCTTTGGAGCTGATCAAATCTCAATATCCAAGAAGAACTATGTAGATCCGACAGTCTAAACCTAGACACAATCCATTTATTCATTGATTAGCACATTAATAGTGGAGATGATCATTTGAATTAACCTATTCTGATCAAAACACTTAACTAAATAGTGCAAACACTAACTTTAAAATGTGTGCAATCTCTAATCAAAAAATAGCTGAATCTGAATTATATCCTGAAACCTGATCAAAGGATTAGCAGTGCCAAATCACTAGAAATTTCAGAACAAATAAGAGATCGTCAACCTTCCAAAAGGCAAACAATTGGCCTTATGGTAAACATCGATTTCTGCTATTAATTTAAGCAATATTTAACTAGTTTTAATAAGTGGTCGAAATTGTCTGTATTTAGCGCAAATTATTTCGTTTCCAAGTAAGATAGTATCTCCGCCGAAAGAATATGCAATGAAGAGATATGACGATGTTTCGTATCAATTAAAGTGTATAAAGTGAATGATCGAATGAGTAAAAAACGAAATATATATGTATAGAGTTAATAATTGTTCCTGTCTATTACTGAAGATTTCCACCGTCTACTATTATCCATCGCGGTCTATACATGAATGGCACACCTGTACTTGACTGGGATTTTAATAAACAAATATGGATTCGATTCAATTCGAAAATTAAAAAGAAAAAAAAAACTTACCCGTTGCTTGAACACTGCTGCTAGTTGCATGCAACATAAGCAGCAGCATCAATATTGGCAGAGCCATCATTTTGTTAATCCAAATCCAAATCCGATTGTTATTCCGATTTCTATGTGGTGGAGGGGATTGGCGGTGCCAATTAAATTGCATTGCTGTAGGTAATCCACTTTATCGATCGAAATTGTTTTCGATGTTTCAATTTTTCAAATTTTTTTTTTTTGTTTTGTTTTGTTTGGCACCGTTTTGAAAAGTTGTTGTTTCCACTCGTTTTCCTCTTTTTGGTTAGAATTGTATGTGTATGCGTGTGCGTTTGTGTGTGTGAGGAAAAATGTTGGTTGTTTTTCTTTTAGGTATTTTGCAGCAAATTTGGTTTAATGGAATGAACAATTAAGAACAAACACGCCCACGATATAGTCGACGACGACATTGCCAGGCTTGAAATATTTCAGCCTGTTTTTTTTCTATATTTTTTCTTTGAATTTTTCTTTTCTTTTCTTTTTTTGAAATTCAGCAAAAACGACGCTTCCTTCTTCGCTCTCTCTTTCTCTCTCTGTGTGCCTTTTGCCTCCTGTTTCACACTAACACACACTTAAAACAGGCTGCGCGCTGTGAGAGCGCGAGAGAGAGAAACACACGCACACACTGATACCGTGCCCAAATACGCACGCGCGCGCGCGATCATACATATAAACATGCATACGCGACATACACACACACACACACACACCGACAAAATAGACAACTTGTAAAAGTTGTTAACAATTTTCCAAACAAACCACAAAAAAATATATCACAAGACACAAACAAAAAAAAATCAACGTGTAGATTTCCGTTTTCCTTTACGATTATTCTTTTATATTTTGTTAACAACATTTTTGCTGGCACTGCACTCCTGCACTTCTGCCAGCGATTTCGGCGGCGGCAAACAAAGAATGCATATTGTTGTTGCAAGGACTCTTCCTGTGCTTAAATTTGTTGTTCTGCTCCTTTTTTTTCTACTATTATTATCAACGTTTAGCACTAGCACCGATCGCGCTTTTTCTTTTTGCACCTTCACCCGAAAAAAAAACAAATTCTCTCTCAATATTTTTCAATTTTCCTTTTTCAAATTCTTCTTTAACAAACTGTCCGCAACAACGTCCGTCTCCGATCACGATTCGCAACAATAACAACAAAAAAACGAATTCGCCGGACCAGTTTGAAACTTCGCCGGGCCAAAATGAATTTTCGCCGTGAATATTCGCTTCAAGCCACCCGAAGCCACACGAACCACTCGAAGCCACCCAAACTCCTTGCAACCACGTCGAACATCGGAGTCGAACTCGAACCGATGAAGCCAACATTGGATGCCAACATCGAACAAAATAGTCGAACATCGAAAACGAAGATCGGGAATGCAACTCGATAGTGATGAGAGATCTATGGTTCTTTTTATCGCTTGTATCGATATGATAGTCGTTGCCGCCAATCTTGAATTTGAATATCGGAGGCGACTTCTAATGAAACACCGCTTAGTGTTTGAATGCTTATTCAAATGGAATCTTCTCGGTTTTGACTACCAAATAATTGTCCTTGGGGACTTTAACCTACCCACTAAGGTGCGCGCAATAAGTAAGTGGGACAGATTGCTTTGCTGTCATTTCTGGTTAGAAAGGCACATGAAATTGATACAAATTTGTTTAAATCTTTTAAAATTAACAAAAAAAAATTGATTTATAGGTTTTACTATATTTGTTGCTATTCGTAACTATTTATTTTTATTAAAAAAACGCCAAGTTTCGCACTCTTATCCGATGGAGAGCGTTGCCAAAAAATAAAAACACAGTGAAAAATGACGAAAAGACCGGGAAAATTATGAAAGAAAGCCCGTTCTGATAGCCCGAGACAACTTTGCGTTCAAACAGGCTTTAATATTGTTTTGTAAAGTCTTACGTTGTTTTCAATGTTGGGACTTGTGTCCTAATAGCCGGTTAATTTTTTTGGTTCAGCTGCTTCTGTTTTTCTTTCTTTCTTTCAACATGAATCTCTTTGGGGGGATTTTACTATCGTTTAGTAAGACTTTTGGACAATTTCCTCGTCTTAAGGAGTATGTTGCTTGTACAGACTTTTGCGAGTTAATTATCGCCGTAACATCTGCATATGTAGACACGTTGACATTAGATGCGATAGGCAAGGCAGTTGTAAATAATGTATAAAGTACAGGGCCTAAAACACTTCCTTGGGGAACTCCTGCATTTATAGTAAAGAGATTTGAGATTTCTCCTTGTTGTCGAACATAGAAATGTCTGTTGCCAAGATAAGACTTTAATAATAGATAGTAAGGAGAAGAAAGCCATTTCTTTATTTTATACAGAATGCCATCGTGCCATACTCGGTCAAACGCTTGCTGCATATCAAGAAAAACTACGAACCAGTATTCCTTATTTTCAAGAGCATTGCTCATGTGTTCCATGCTGCTATCTGAACCCAAACTGATGTTCGGATATGATGGTAAGATCGTCCAACACTGGCAACACTCTTCCCAGCAGTATTTTTCTAATACTTTGAAAAAAGTAGCCACCAGACTAATGGGGCATTTCCACTGACTAGGGTAGTGTTTAAGACGAACGATGAAGTTATAAATAAGTGTCAGGAATTCAATCGACTCACGACACTCAATCTGATCATATCCGGGAGACTTTTTAGTATTAATTAATTTGAATTCTCCGCAGACTTCTTCAAAGCTGGTTTTTCGAATTGATATACTCATTTGATTTGGAGAGTCAAGGAATAATTACTTCTGCTTCTATACCAGAGTCATGAATATCGTTTGGCTGAGAGACTGTATACAGATGTTGAGCAAAAGCGTTTATTTTTTCTTTTTCAGATTCGCATCATGCTCCTCCGTTGATATCCTTGATAGGAACTTTTCTGATTGTTGGGCCTTTCAGATACTTCGTAGCTCTCCAGAGATTGTGTTCTTGATTCGGCGAATGTGGATCTAAGCTCTTTAGATACTCTGTTAGAGATTCTTGTTTTAACTCCAGTAATTTCTTTTTAAGATCTGACGCGGCTTTATTAAACAATTCTTTATCTATTGGACTTCTTGTCTCTTGCCTAAGCTCCAGTTTTTATACCCTTGCAAAAAGGGTATATCAATTTTGGTCAAAAGTGTGCAACTCATAGAACGAAGCATCTCCGACCATACAAAGTATATACATATATTCTTAATCAGCATGACGAGACGCGTTCATATAGCCATGTCCGCCCGTCCGTCCGTCTGGATCAACGCAAACTCCTCCTAGACCGTTAGAGCTACAGAGCTGAAATTTTGCTTGTATATACTGCAGGGGTTGTAAATCTCGGATTCAGCCGGATCGGACCACTATATCATATATGTAGCTCCCAAATAAACATCAAAGTCACGAATAGTGACTTTTTTCAATAACTTCGTTATTTTCTGAGCTATTGTCGTGAAATTTAATATTAGTGAGTTTATGCCTATAAACGACTGTGTCAAATTTGATCAAGATCGGGTGACTATATTTTATAGCTCCCATAGGATTACGGCGACAAACGGTGACTCTGATCAAGAATATATATACTTGTATGGTCGGACCCTTAATAGACAGGATTGGGTTAGGAGTTGCCCTTCCCTGCATGGACCACCTCATGGATCATGGGACCAACTCTGTATAATTTTGTTCCGTCGGATTTCAAGTAGGCGGATGACTAGAGGGAAAAACAATTTTAAAACCGATAAAAAATCAAACATCATCCAAGTAGGCTGGTTTATGACCAAAAAGTGTACCCAAGGCATGCCAGAAAAAAATATTCATTCAAACTGAAGCAAGGGGCAAAGAAACAGCAGAAAAAGACAAACTAAAATATATATTTTCTAAAATGTTTAACCTTTTGTCTATTTTTCGAAGCGCTGTAGAGTCGGAACCAAAACCGAGGTGGGAGTCCTTTGTTTGAAGAAGCTGAGGATATCCTGGAGAAATGCTGGTTCAAATTAGCACACTGTGATGGCGAGACGACTCGGTACGTATTCGGATACATATTCGTACTCGGATTCGTATTTGCCTGGATCGTCTTTGAGATATATGTATAAGCAGTGGGTAAGTGCAAAAAGTGAGAGAGAGAGAGCGAGCGAGAGAGACAGAGAGGGATGACACAAATTTGTTATTTGTTGCAGACAGGGAAGCAAATCAATATAAGGAGGAGCTTCTGGTTCCAAATGAACCGTATGTCCGTAGTGGGACTTGACCAGAACCAGGATGCCGTATCGTCCGGAAATCAACGCACGATTTCGGCCCAGACTTCAGTCTCATTGGAGGAGAAGCACTTTTCCATGTGCGTCCACAACGATGCGCCACAGTCGGAGGAGCAGCTGGACGACACCGAATGGGAGACTCTGTCGGATCCCACAATCAAGCCGACCTATACTAAAATGAAGACTGATTTTGATTTCTTTGATGCGAAGGGCAAGTCGAGCAACTCCAAGGACGATCAGAACTCGCGTATTCCAGTCATGGTTCGTGAGGCTACTTACCCCAAAATAAAATTGACGAAGAAGATCAAACGTCGTTTCTATTAAGAATTTACCGGAAGCCATCATCATCATTATTATTTTTCTTTTCTATTATGTAATGTAAATTATGTATGTAATTTTCATTTTACTACCCCACACATTTGGAATGTAAAAAAATCGTAAAAAAAAAATGTTAACTGAAACCAACTTGACTAATATCAGATTTGGGTCGGAAGGAGAGAGAAAGAGTGTGTCTACGATCGTAAGGAGTTTGATTTACTCCGAGATGACTCGAAAGATGCTCACTTCTAAGGGTTTATATAAACAAAGGCGATGTCGATCGATGTGTTTGTCGATATTTTTGATTTCCATACCCTTTGGAAAAAGGGTACATTCATTTTGGTCAGAAAAGTGCAACGCATAGAAGTAAGCATTTCTGACCATATATACTTTATATTCTTGATCAGCACGAGTTCAAATAGCCATGTCCATCCGTCCGTCCGTCTGAATCGACGCGAACTCCTCCTAGACCGTAAGAGAATAGAAATCATATATCTCCCATACAAACGCCAAAGTCACGAACAGTGACTTTTCTCAATAACTTTATTTTTTAACGTTATTTTCTGAGCTATTGTCGTGAAACTTAATATTAGAGAGTTTATTGCGCCTATAAACGACTGTACCAAATTTGATCAAGATAGAGTGACTAGGTCGAAAACAGTGACTTTTTTTCGACGCGATTGCTTTCAAATTAAACATTTCTCAGTTTTATATGTCTGTTAATTGCTGTGCCGAATTCGATTAAGATCGGGTGACTATATCTTGTAGCTCGCATAGGAGCAATCGGTGGAAAACAGTGCCTCTGATTAATAACTTCGTTTTTTCCTATGTAAGCCGTTTCGCAAACATTGGACTTTAAAGAAACCCTTTAAAACGTTTTTCCACTTTGAAGCCCATAGGTAAGGAAAGAGTAACAAAAAACTTGCAAGGGTATACCAACTTCGACGCGGTCGAAGTTAGCCCTCGCCCTCTGGTTAAACAAATGATTAGGTAAATTTTTTGATCTAACAAGTATCTGAACTCAGCAAGATCAGTTTTGCTTGTTATAATCTTGTATGGGCTTCTCGGATTTTTTTTGGATTCGCGTACTATAAGCCATTATTATAGGCGAGTGATCAGAATTGAGGTCCAAGCTCTCTGAGATAGCGAGATATTGCTGTGGGATTCTATTATAAACGACAAAATCCATTAGGTCAGGAATTTTACTGGGATCAGTGGGCCAATATGTACCGGTTGATAAGACACTGAGGCTATTATTTCTCAAGCATTTATAGAGCTCCTTGCCTTTAGGGTTTGTCAGTCTCGAGCCCCACCAAGGATGCTTCGCATTATAGTGTCCACCCGCAATAATTGTTTGTAATCTATCTCTTAAACAGTAAACCTTGGAGGGAAATAGATGGCAGTAACAATCAAGTCAGCATGCATACATTTGACTTTCTTATGGGATCTAGAGTTTCATATTTTATTCCATTTTTAACAATCAGTGCAGCCCCGCTTGGGCTCTTCCAGATGGATGATTTGCCCAGTAAATCTCATATCCTCTCAGCTTAAAAAAGGATTTGTTTGTAGAGTGAGTCACAGATATCCACATTATATCAATGACTTTATGAATAAGTTCATTTCATGAACGTGATTTAATAGCCCGTTGGCGTTTCATATAGCAATGCGGAGAAGGTCACAAATTTGCTCTGATTGCTTTTCTAATAGTTTTTCAATCCGTTCCAAAGAACCACTTTTAGTAACAACTGGCTTGTTAGAGAGAAATTCATGAGACCATAACTATTGGCTTTTATGTTTATTCGTGACTCGTCAACGCGTGTTGTTACTTTATTTTTAAGAAATTCTTGGTATACATTACAGCCTTTATGATTGGCAGTATGATTTTCATGACAGTGTACAGATTTTGGAGGAGTTTCCTTATCCTTGGGACATTTTTTGGACTCATGTTTTTCGCCACATTTGACACATCTACATATGCTTGTGACCGTATCTCTGACATCTGTGGCATTGGAGGATATCGCTTGTCTTTCTTGGAGGTTCTATTGTAACTGTCGCGGTGCCAATATTATTTAACTTGTAGATTTCCGAGTTTTTGTTACTTGGCTCTAGATCTACATAAAACATACATATATAAAGTGGCTTTGGTGATACGGCTTTTTATATTAGCAACGTTTCTCACAGTGTGACCAGATGCCTCAATGCAGTTTTTGATTATTTCTATTGGTGTAGAGAAGTGTAAGTCCTGTCCTGCTTAAGCTGGTACGTATGAAACAAGACACAGTCTTTTCTCAATTCTTTAATCAACTCCTTATACTTTTCTACATTTTTAACCATGAGTCTTACCTCTTCATTACGCTGAAATTTTGTGGGTATATGTAATCCTGATTGTTAAGATAGCGTTTTAAGTATTCTAGCGTAGTGTTAATATCATTAGTTTCAGAAAGAAATATATGTAGGTAGTGGCTTAGGGTATCTAATGTCTCACTGGCCGAATGTATTGTGGATTGCCCTTCCCCTTGATCTTCTGTTTGCATCAGCATCTTAAACTGTTCATCATCGTCGCTGAGTACTTCAAAATAGTTGTTGGTTTTGGATGTACCAGGTCTGAAGTCCAGGGCCGGCGCCTTTCGAGCTAACTGTGGTGATTTGTTGCTTGACCTCCTCCTCGCTTTACGCAGGCGGCATACTTTCTGCCTTTCCATAACGGCATCATCATCGGCGTCTTCATCGCCACTCATAGTTATACTAGGTGGTGCAGGCAGTTTGAATCGTTTGCAAAGAGAACCAAAGAAACAGAGAAAGCACGTCTTATCACAACCGAAGTCATAAAGCGACTGAGTGACAACTGAATATAGAATCTAGCGATCAAACAAAATATCAGCGCATCCCAAATGGGTAGTAATTTTTCTCTATCGACATGTGCACTAATCCTGCAGTGATCATATATGTAATGCTTTATATTGAAAAAAACTGATGAAACCGGAGCTTCTGCTAAGGCATAAAGCTGCTCGTTAAAAGTTTGGTAAATGTTTACTATTACTACTCGAGATTTCAGTGTTGAAAAGTGGAAAAATCGGGTAAAGCTAGATTTAAGTGTTGTCAAACGCTATTTTTTATTTGGCGCGCTGTTTGACTGCCCTGGTAGCCAAATATTTTAATCTAAACTCAAAAGTCGAGGAATATTCGGCTGCTCTAGCAGCCGAATATTGTATTCTAAACTATATTTGTTCTATAAAATCAAGAAATATTGTAAACTCAACAATATTTTCGTTTGTTGAGAATAGTGCGAACAAAATATTCAAAAAGCCCGCGTATTCGAGTATCCAAAATTCGGCATTTGGCAACACCATATTAAAATTGAACAGCTTTTTTTAGCCGGAAAAAGCTACTTTTAGCTATAGTCCCGCTAAAAATATTAATTTTCTTTTGTTAATTACTCAAAAACTACGAAATAAATCGCCAAGGCGCAGCTGAGGTCGTGCTCGTGCAATTTTTCTCTTTCGTTTGATACCAAAATTATGTAGTTTAAGCGCGTTTTGGGTAGTAGTAATAGTAAACATTTACCAAAAGTTTGTACTCTCAGTTTGAACTGTGTGGAAAAATATTGTTTTTAGTAACCAAAAATGATTAATTTAGATCAACCCGAGTGGATTTGCGGGTTCCCCAAAACAAGTCCATGTGTCCAGAAATTTGTATATGATTATATGGACGGAATTCCTGTTTATTGAAAGGACTTTAAAGTGTTGTATAACGCATAAAACAAATGCAAAAAAACTATGTTGTCTTGTCCAAGATCATTTTTGCGCAATTCGGACACGATACATACAGTTTCTAGCGTGATAATGCACCCAATCATACAACAAAACTTACAGAAGGCTCATTTCAAAGTCTCTCTAATGCTTATTTTAGACTGGTCAACAAGCAGACTAAACCAATATCCGATCAAAAATCTATTAGGCATCTTGATTGAACGGCTTTATGCCCACAAAAAGCAATTTGCAAACTTAAGGGGCTTATAAAGACACATTTTTCAAGAATCCGACAAATTGGACATCCAAATGCTGCAAAACTCGCTTAATTAAATGGCAGCAGAGAGGGCTATTCAATCGTTTAAAATTAGGACACAAATTAACAATTTGTCCCAGTTACTTATTTCGTTTGAAAATATTTTGTTTGATATTTTTCTAATTTTGCCCTAAGCGCTTTTCCCTTTTTTTGTGGCCTGAAATATATTTATAAATTTAAGAAGTTTTAAGATAAACTAATTTTTGTTTTAATATCCTAATCGGTTTAGTTGGTATAGATAGGAATGTAGTGTCCCACTTATTTATTTCGCGCACCTTACAACTTGGTCAACAACTAGTCCGCTTGAGCTTTCGCTGGCCCAGCTGAATTCGGTTTCAAATACGACTGGAAGACTTCTGGATCTGATTCTTACCTCTGATCCTAGTTTTTCTGAAGTATCTTGAACTAGCCCAATGGTGTTACCAGAGAATAGTTTTCATCCAACGTTAGAGTTGTCTATTGAGTTTCCCAGCCGCGAGCCCATTTCCGAGTGTTATCGGAAGACTGACTTTGTCGGACTAAACAACACCTTAACACCGAGTGGACTCATTTATACACTTGTAAGGATTTGAAATCCGCCATTTCAATCATCGGATCTTTGTGTTACTTGGTTGCTAAATCGAATTTTATTATTATTAATTCTAAATGCTATAATAATTACTTACTTAAAAGTTGCAATTCTCCGAAAATCCTAAAGGGTTCTATAGTTTCGTTAACTCAAAGCGAAATTCTACCTCACTTCCATCGTTTGCACTTATGTACATATCCACTAAGTACGACTCTAGTCAGATATATCCATATCCTATAACAAAAGCCAACTGCATTCTTAATCCTGTTATAACGGAAAGTTCGGTAGCTAAGGAACTACTGATGATTCAGCCGGTGTACTCACCGGGCCCAGACGGTATTCCCGCTCTGCGCGGAGTCATTGTGCTCGCCTTTACTTAAGCTTTTTGAGTTGTCCGTTACACTGTCCTGGTTTTCAACTATATGGAAGGATTCATTTATATTACCTCTTTACATACATATACTTCACTAATTACAGAGGAATTTCTAAATTGTCAGCGAGATTTTACAGTTTACATCCTTTGTTGTCCAAGGTTTTAAGAAACAAAAGCCAACTGATGTTTTACATATATACGGATTTCAGTAAGGCTTTCGATTCGGTAAACCAGAGAGGGTTCTTTTTAGGTCCTCCCTTTCTGAGATCATTTGTGTTGAATCGGGGAGTCCCACAGGGCAGTCACCTTGACCCATTACTCTTCACCATTTTTATTAATGATCTCTCCAGAGTCCTTTGGTATCGCATCGTAGACTCTCTTTCATGCCATACCCTGCAAGCTGACCTGAATGCTTTTCAGGGGTGGTGTAGGGCTTACTTGTTATCGCTAAACTGTTCTAAGTGCAAAATGATGTCCTTTTATAGAGGTTCTCTCCAATCAGCAAGTTACTTTATAAATAATTTCCCGTTAGAAGGAGTTAATAATACTTCTTTGGTTGTACAAGATTTGGGGATCTTAATAGACCGCAAACTTAGTTTTAATCAGCATATATCGACTAAAGTTAGTAGGGCTAAGAGTGTTCTTGGCTTCATAAAGCGCTGGTCGAAGGAGCTCAAGGATCCATATATTACCAAAATACTTTATACTTCTTTAGTCCGCCCCATATAGGAGTATGGATCTTGTGTTTGGCCTCCTCAATATAAGTTTTATCCAAACAAATTAGAATCTGTACAAAAACAGTTTTTACTGGGATCCAACTGTACAACCTCCTTCTTATTCTAGTCGACTTCAGTTAATTAACCTTCCTTCTTTAACTAACCGTAGAAATAAGCTTGGTGTAACTTTTCTTTACACACTTTTGAATACTGAGATTGACTTTTCCGAGCTGCTGAGCCACATTAACATTTCTGTTCCATCTAGAAGGACCCGCTATGTAGTGACTACAACAGACTTTGACACGTTATCGGTTCCGAAACTTCGCTTCCGGGTATAATAACTGCGCTCTTATCCTTCCTCGCTCATAATTAATTGTAATCATCTTTATTTTAACCTATCCTGTTTTCTTTTTATATGTAACCTACTGTCTTATTACATTTAATATTTTCTATTTCTTTAGTTTAATTTATGTTTATACATATACATATGTAATAAGCCTGTGCCCTTAGGTCGGAGTGGTAGAGGTTGTAACATTAACTTTACTTAGGGTCATTCGTAACAGGCCCGGGCCTGGTGTCATATGGGCCACTTGTTCGTACTGAGCGTTGTACGACTACGTCTATAAGTGAAACCAGAGGGCGAGGGCTAACTTCGACCGCGTCGAAGTTGGTATACCCTTGCAAGTTTTTTGTTACTTTTTCCTTACCTATGGGCTTCAAAGCGGAAAAACGTTTTAAAGGGTTTCTTTAAAGTCCAATGTTTGCGAAACGGCTTACATAGGAAAAAACGAAGTTATTAATCAGAGGCACTGTTTTCCACCGATTCCTATGCGAGCTACAAGATATAGTCACCCGATCTTAATCGAATTCGGCACAGCAATTAACAGACATATAAAACTGAGAAATGTTTAATTTGAAAGCAATCGCGTCGAAAAAAAGTCACTGTTTTCGACCTAGTCACTCTATCTTGATCAAATTTGGTACAGTCGTTTATAGGCGCAATAAACTCTCTAATATTAAGTTTCACGACAATAGCTCAGAAAATAACGTTAAAAAATAAAGTTATTGAGAAAAGTCACTGTTCGTGACTTTGGCGTTTGTATGGGAGCTATATGATTTCTATTCTCTTACGGTCTAGGAGGAGTTCGCGTCGATTCAGACGGACGGACGGATGGACATGGCTATTTGAACTCGTGCTGATCAAGAATATAAAGTATATATGGTCAGAAATGCTTACTTCTATGCGTTGCACTTTTCTGACCAAAATGAATGTACCCTTTTTCCAAAGGGTATGGAAATCAAAAATATCGACAAACACATCGATCGACATCGCCTTTGTTTATATTAACCCTTAGAAGTGAGCATCTTTCGAGTCATCTCGGAGTAAATCAAACTCCTTACGATCGTAGACACACTCTTTCTCTCTCCTTCCGACCCAAATCTGATGTTAGTCAAGTTGGTTTCAGTTAACATTTTTTTTTACGATTTTTTTACATTCCAAATGTGTGGGGTAGTAAAATGAAAATTACATACATAATTTACATTACATAATTTCAAAAGAAAAGAAAAATAATAATGATGATGATGGCTTCCGGTAAATTCTTAATAGAAACTTTTGATCTTCTTCGTCAATTTTATTTTGGGGTAAGTAGCCTCACGAACCATGAGTTCTGATCGTCCTTGGAGTTGCTCGACTTGCCCTTCGCATCAAAGAAATCAAAATCAGTCTTCATTTTAGTATAGGTCGGCTTGATTGTGGGATCCGACAGAGTCTCCCATTCGGTGTCGTCCAGCTGCTCCTCCGACTGTGGCGCATCGTTGTGGACGCACATGGAAAAGTGCTTCTCCTCCAATGAGACTGAAGTCTGGGCCGAAATCGTGCGTTGATTTCCGGACGATACGGCATCCTGGTTCTGGTCAAGTCCCACTACGGACATACGGTTCATTTGGAACCAGAAGCTCCTCCTTATATTGATTTGCTTCCCTGTCTGCAACAAATAACAAATTTGTGTCATCCGACAGAGGTCTCTCTCGCTCGCTCTCTCTATCACTTTTTGCACTTACCCACTGCTTATATATCTCAAAGACGATCCAGGCAAATACGAATCCGAGTACGAATATGTATCCGAATACGTACCGAGTCGTCTCGCCATCACAGTGTGCTAATTTGAACCAGCATTTCTCCAGGATATCCTCAGCTTCTTCAAACAAAGGACTCCCACCTCGGTTTTGGTTCCGACTCTACAGCGCTTCGAAAAATAGACAAAAGGTTAAACATTTTAGAAAATATATATTTTAGTTTGTCTTTTTCTGCTGTTTCTTTGCCCCTTGCTTCAGTTTGAATGAATATTTTTTTCTGGCATGCCTTGGGTACACTTTTTGGTCATAAACCAGCCTACTTGGATGATGTTTGATTTTTTATCGGTTTTAAAATTGTTTTTCCCTCTAGTCATCCGCCTACTTGAAATCCGACGGAACAAAATTATACAGAGTTGGTCCCATGATCCATGAGGTGGTCCATGCAGGGAAGGGAAACTCCTGGCACAGACCTGTCTATTAAGGGTTGAATCCGTATGTACCTATTGGACAAGATGAATAATCGCACCAAAGATAACTGAGAAAAATCAAAAATATCGACAGACAAACACATCTTTTAATAATTTACTTAGCTTTGCTTTTGTTTATATTATATATACATATATTTTCATACCCTTGCAAAAAGGGTATATTAATTTTGGTCAGAAGTGTGCAACGCATAGAAGGAAGCATCTCCGACCATATAAAGGATATTCTTGATCAGCATGACGAGACGAGTTTCTATAGCCATGTCTGTCTGTCCGTGCGTTGGTCCGCCCGTCCGTCTGTCCGACCGTCTGCACGGGGTTTAACGGGTTTACTTTCAAATTAAACATTTGTTAGTTTATTATATCTGTTAATGACTGTGCCGAATTGGATAAAGATCGGGTGACTATATCATATAGCTCCCATAGGAACGATTGGTGGAAAACAGTGACTGTGATCAATATCTTAGTTATTTCCTATGATAACATTGTAGACCGTTCTTTCGCAAACTTTAGCATTTTTAGATAAAACGTTCTTCCACATTGATGGCTAATAGGTAAGGATAGAGTTACCAAAAAACTTGCAAGGGTATGCAAACTTTGACACGGTCGAAGTTAGACCCCGCCCTGTGGTTTTCCTTGTTTTTTAATTGATTGTAAAGTTAGTAACATTTTTTGTTAAATATTTTACCTTGTAAAAGAGTTCCTACAAATAATAGATAAATAAAGAACAAAAGTTATTAAAAGTGCTCAAATATCTTCAAGATGGTTTAATTTTTTGCTCGTGGCTGACACTTCGGCGGAAATGCCCATATACAGATTTTGATAATTTGTTGCTAATTTAATTTGTGAATTAACCGAAAAAGTTTTTTTGGCCCAACAAGTGTCCATGTTTTTATCGATATCAGTCGATCGAAAATTGGACTCAACGGGGAAACAGAAGGCGATGATAAGGGTAAAAAACAATTGTGGATTCCTTATTAGCTTTGTAGAAGAGCTCTGTGTTTCTGTTCCATAAAACCAACCACCAGATGTTTTGGTAAAAAAGCGAGTCATCCGGTGGCGAGTGTAAGATTCGACCAATTTCCCCGTTGTGTAAATACATTTTTGTTTCTCCTATGCTAAATAAAAAATTGTTCTCAATGTATCACCATTTGTTTTGAATAGTAATTTTTAATTAACCATTAATAATTCATTAATTGTTTCCCTTGTTTTCGATTATTTAGCTTAACTTATTTATTTGAGTATTGAAAATATCGTCCCAAAAAGATTATTTCTTAGGAATGCTTTCGGATATATGACGTTTTTTGTGAGACAAGGATACAGCCAGTAATTCTGAAACTGATTTTAATGAAAAAAACTGCATGCGACCCAGAATAGCCATATTTCTGGTTTCAAATGAAACAGAAAGAATTTCATTTTTTAACAGCCCCAAAAAAAAAAAGCCTTTTTGTTTTATCATTAATTTGTTTTTGTTTAAAAAAAAAAAACAGAAACATAATTCCAACAACTTCTCCGTTTTACAATGATATTTTATTTAAAGTATCCAACAAAAAGCTTAATCAAGAAGCAATTGAATGTGTCTTTGAAATATTCCAAAATGTGGGCAGTTATGACCTTGTTCAGCACGACGAGACTGTCCAAGGTATGAGCTATGGGCTTCCATAATATATCTCGGATTCAGTTTCTGCACAGTCAAAAGTAACTATTCTCAATAACTTTGTTATTTTCCAAGCTATTATCATAAAAGTTACTATTTGGCAGTTAAATCACGATCGGATTACCATATCATACTCGTATATGTATGTATGTAGCTCCCATCGAGACAATCGGTCGAAAACAGTATGGATAACATTGTTACTTTTTATGCTATTATCATCGAAATTAATATTTGACTGTGGCATATTCGGTCACAATCGGCTAACTATATTATATAGCTGTCATATAAATAGACGATGGATAGACTGATCGAGAGTGTATATCCTTTAGGGGGTCGAAAACGTCTCCTTTTCTGCGTTACAGATATCTGTGAGCAATGTTATTATTAGGTATAAACAAATATTTTCAAAAGAGAATTCAGCAGATTTTGTCGATTTACACATCTTTAATGTTAAATTTAGTTGTTATTACAATATAAATTATTATTTATATTTAATAATACAAATTATTAGAGTCCAAGTCCTAACAGTTTTCTCAGCGTTCATTTTTTAGTTTAGTTTTCTTTATACTCAGTTTTCATTGTTTTTTGTCTTGCTTTAATTTTGCATTCTTTCATATTGCATATAATATCGAAGCACTCATTATTATTAACGTAATTTAAAAATTCGCTTTGGGAGGGGATTATTATTTTTCAGTTTACTTTACTTTTCACATTAATAACAAAAAATAAGCATAGTATTTCGAATGAAATTTATCAAAAATTTATCCCTTTTAGTGTTCTATCTAAGGATAGGAATTTATGAGGGACTCGGTCTTTATTTTTGGTTATCATGTAGTTTTTGCTCATTTGTTTTGTTGCTGTTGTCTATCGATCTTCTGTCATGTAAACATAATTTATATATAAAAATAAATATTAGTACAAAATAGAAATGCAGGAAAAATAAAGTAATAATAAGAGCTACAGTCGTCATTCATATTTAAAATCAATGCTGAGGGGAACTCTTAAAATAATAAAAAACACATTTCATTTCATATTACTTCCTCTTGCGCAAAAGTTATAATGGTAACAAAAATTACTATTAAAAAAAAATTAATTGATTAGACAAATTAAAGATAAATATTTATTATGTATATAGGCAATACGTAAATTGGTAAATTGGATTTGGTGCAGTAGTATTTTTTCTTTATCAACATTTTTTTTTTTTTTTTTTTTTTTTGTTTTTTTGTCTTTTCAATAAATTAATAGAAATTACAATACAATTTTTGTGGCCTTTTTGCAATAAATACATCATCTTTATCTCAATATAAGAAAGTAGAGAAATAAAAAAATGGAATCTCATTTATATATATATATATTCTCTCGAAAGGTGAGCTGTGGGCAAGGGAGGGGAATATATATATATATATTTCTTTTTAAGTTAAGACTATTATTAATATTATTACTGCTGTATATATTTCTATGTAAAAATTATATAATATAATAAATGTCTTTTTTTTTTTTCAAAAAAAAAAAAATCATGTTAGGCTTTTCTCTTTCCTTGTTAAATACAAATAAAAATAATAAAAAAAATATTTGACTGACTGCAAATTAGATAGAGATAGCAAAACAGGAAGAGACCGATCGATGTAGATTTTAAAATTGATACTGTGTGTGTGTGTGTGTTTGTGTGTGTATGGGTATGGGTGAGTGAGATGGCTATATGTTAGTTTTCTTTTGGTTAAATGAAATTCGTTAACTTTTTATGTTACTTAATATTATTATGATGCATTCAAATTTATTTAAAGGCTACTACAATAATAAAATTGAAATTTTCTCAAACAAAAATAAACGCATTCATGTGGATGTGGTATGTGTATGTGAGTGTGTGATGAGAAATTGGCTTGACAATTCTTGGGTTTTATTCGTTTATAATGTTCAACATTCATTTATTCATCTAAAATGATTGTATTGTAGGGGTTTAAACTCGAAATAATATGAATCAGAATCAGTATTAGTTGTGGTTACTACCAGTAGTTGATTGGTTTCTTGGACTAGAGGATTACATCCGCTAATCTTAGACAATTGAAATTACGAATAGAACCGACTGGGGTTCTTTCTATCGTTTGAGTTTTAGTTTAAAGTTTGATGGGTAATGGTGTGTGTGTGTTAGAGAAATGGCGTGTGTGTGTGTGGGTGTGATAGTTGTGATATCATTCTTCTGCTTCTTCATCTGCTGCTTCTAACGTTTGCTATTGGGCGCCTTAAAATTACACGATAACATCTCCTCCTTGGCCAATTTAGCACGATAATCGGCCATCATATCACGGCATTGGATGGCAATATCAAACAATTGAGAGAACATTGTCTCGCCTCGCTTACAATATGCATCCTGATCATAATCAACATAATTGGTTAAATCATACAGGGCCTTCGATTCGCCCAGGAAAGTCTCCAAAGTTGCATTAACAGTTCGATGGAATTCGACAACCATTTCCTCAGTTTGCTGCAAATCATCAATCGCTTGATGTTGCACAATCAGTTCATCAGACATATCATGTTCCTAAAACAGAAAGGGGAAAGTACAATGTGAAATTCAGATTCAATCTATTTCCAAAAACTAAAACCTAATAAGAACAGACGTTTATGTTTTACACTAAACAATGAACTAAAATTGTTTCTTATTTCCCCGGGGTAGATTTATTGACTTGTTTTCTTTCTTTTTTTTTACCATATTAAGAACAATATATATAACATTTGTAATTTTAACGAATTTGCGACTTGTCGTAGTCCAAAAGGGATTGGTTCAAAGAAGATTAATACAAATTTGGAAAAATCGTAAAACTTGAACTGTCTTTTTTTCTTCTTTTTTTCTAATTGTTCATTCAGTTGCTAAACTTGCGGCAATCTGCGAGCATATTCGAGTATTGTTTGATCCTTGCAATTTTGCATGCAAAAGACAATTTCTGTCTTATAGCGTCTCAGACGAGGTGACTCGCCAGCAAATTGTGGCGGCGGCGGTAGTGGTGGAACGTCTTCCACAGCTAAATTGGACAAGGTTTTCTTTACCGCCCGTATTAGAGCACACATTTCCTTGATTTCACCATTCTCGGTTTCCTTTTTTTCAGCATAACGTTCTCCAGCCGAAGGCGGACGATGAAATTGTCGACAGGAAGGTCTCAAATGCTTCTCATTATCCTTCTTTTTAATGCTAGTCACTTGATGATTATCTTTGGTGGTTCTATTCAAAGAGCGATCGTTGCAAAGCTTTTGTCGTCTAGCCACAAAACCATCCGACGAGCTCATTTCTGACGATGTCGTCGTTGTCTTGTCATTCTTTTGATGCGAGCAGTTTATATAGAACATATCATAGCCGCGTTGGCCTTTATTGGATTTGAGTCGTCGTCCACCACTTTCCATCTTCAATGGCAGCGTCGGCGGTGATGTATTCCATTTCTTGGCCACATTTGGCTGCTGCTTTGGTGGCTGTTTGCCAATCGATGGCGATTTCTTTTGCTTGTCATAAACACTATAACTTCTGGCTGTGGCGGGAGCAGCGGGTCCTCCTCTGGATGGATTTGTTGGCTTGTTGCGATTCCATACTTTTGAAACATCGTTGCTCTTCTTGACACATGACAGGCCAACCCTAGCAGATGACCCGACGCCGCTCTTCGATCCTCCTGCTCCTCCTTTTGCTGTTATACTTGTTGTTGATGATTTGCCTCCAGCACTTGATCCCTTTCCTTCGGGTGCATAAACGGAACGCAATGCTCGCACATTATTCAATCGGGCAGTATGCGGTATCGCTGCTGTCTGTTGGCGGTATCTTGGTCCACCACCATTGCTGCTGGAATCACCACCTCCACCTCCACCACCAGCACCATAATGACGGCGCTCCGTTAGACATCCACGCATTTCTAATTAATTCTTTCTCTTTTTGATAAAAATATACGCTTTTCTATATATATATTATGTATATGATGATTTATATACATATATATTCGAGTACTTTTTAAATGTACGTTGAAAAATATATGTATGTGCTTAGAGAACATAAAGCAAAGATTGTTAAGTATAGGCATTAAATACAAATCTTTTTTTTTTTCTCTTTTGAAAATTAAGTAAAGGCCTATTCTTTTTGTTTTCGATTCGTATTCCAAAGGCCTAACAGTCATCCCTGGATACGATTTGACAGTAGCCACTTATGTGACGGGAAGGATTACTTCTGGCTCAACCTTCATTGTTTCTACTTTAAGCTTAGATATACACAAGTGGCAGTTGTATTGGTAAATGTATACTCACACTTAGGGAACTAAGCATGGCCAGATCCATGTTCGCCGCATTGCCGTTCTTATTGTTGTTATTATTGTTGTTATGGACACTCGATGTGCGCTGCTGTTGATGGGCTGGATATTTTCCTTGGCTCTGCCGTTGTTGCTGCATGAATTGTTGTTGCTGTTGCTGCAGCTGTTCATCTTCATCCTCGTCATCCATCAAATCAACTGGTTCACTATCACCTGGTCCAATTTCAGCAACATCCTTGACCACTAGTTCCTTGACACGATCGGCATAGCGTAGTGTATTTAACGTATGTTCACATGAACTCAATCCCGGCGAGATCATGGCTATCATGCATGTCTTACTCTTCTCGCCAATGAATGAGTCTCGCAGCACTTGCGTTAGCTTTGATACTCGGAATGGCAAATGTGCCGATTGTTTGCCCAATGCCCGAATACACTCCTTGAGTGCTAGAAGCGATTTATTGATTTCCGCTCCCTCCATACGTGTCTGACGATCGGACGACGAGGTGTCCACGCCTCGCTCGTTGCCAGCCAAATCGATAAATGAGAATTTACCATGGATTTTTGTTGATCCCGACGGTCGTAGAACTATTTGGAAGACGGCATGCGAGCGTGATGAATTTGAATTAGCCGATGTTTGACCGGAGGTGCGAGCGGCATTGCCATGCTGGATAAGTTTGAGCACCTCCTCCACACCGTCCACCACTTTCTCGGTGAGGCCGACAACTTGAACCTGTTGTTTGCCATCTTCTAAAACTCGCAACTTTTGCTTGTCCGCCAGTAGATCGAATACCTAAAACGGAGGAAAGAAGATGGAAATCTCAAATTAGTACAAGCTATTAATATAACAGTGATTTCTTATTACCTTTCCACTGTAAATCTCAAAGAAACTAGCTGAAACGACCAAATTGTGGGAACGATAACGCTGCGAATTCAGAGTGGCAAAGACATCTTTGGCTGCCATGGCATAGATGCCATTTTTACAATCCTGCACCTTGCCATTAAACTCTCCGCCCATGGTGTGAGTCTTGCCAGATCCAGTTTGACCATAGGCAAAGCAGGTAGCCATGCCGCCCTCGAAGATGGTCTTCACCAGGGGCTTGGCTGTATATCTGTGGAAAAAAAATTGTTGTCAAAATAAATAATATAAGGTTCCTGTGTAATTGCTTGCAAGCAGTGTAAGCAGCTAAGAAGTCCCTTAACCTAACCTAACCCACCCCCACATTTTGTGCATTTGATAGGACGGCCAGGCCATTAATACCATTTCAAATTAATAGAGTATTAATTAATTCATTTTTAAGATTCAACGTGACGTCATTGAGCTTTATAAATTCAATGTGTGCAAAATGTTCCCTGGGTAATGGCTTAATCACTATCAGTTGGTGAGAACGAAGCGAGAGAGCACAATTTACTCATCATTAATTTTTACCAATTGACTCATGGGGACAATAAACAAAAACCGGAAGAAGAGCAGTAATAGAAGATAGAAGAAATGTATGCAAAAAACAAGTTTCCAATAAACAAGCATAATAAAGATATAGAGCGAGATAGGGAGTAGGGGGCATCAGATCAAATCGAATTGAGTGATAATAACAAAAGTAAACAATGACAAATGGGGCCAAGCGACGGTTACTTTTCAAAAATTGTTCTCACAAGCAAAAAGAAAGAAGAGGAGAATTCAATTTTCGTTGTTGCTGCTGCGGCTCATGGTTTTTGTTTGTTTTTTTTTTTTTTTTTTTTTTTGCTGCAAGTTCAGTGAGGCGAATGAAACAACTTTTTGTGTTTAGTCATACAACAACAACAACAACAATAACAAACTTGGCTATTTCGGGAGGCGACCACTTTGAACTTGTATTTGTTTGAGCGTGTGTATGTGTGTGTTTGTGACCAAGTCGCTCTTAAAGATGAGAAAATTATGGTCACGAATGATTACTACAAATGTGTTATAATTACCATATGCAATCATCACGAGATTTGAAACAGATTTTGAACACTCATCGATATTAGTTCGTAAAACACTTGATTACTATCTTAAAGATTTGAAAAAATGTCATCTCTAATATCTCTAACTGCCCGCCCACAGTAAAAGCGTGCGTTCATGGTAGTATATATATGTATGTATGTATGTTGCGGGTTTATGGGCAGTGAGGGAGGGAAGGGGGAGTGGGAAACGATATACTCACTTGTACACCATGGCATTGTCGCATGTATCATTGAATGCATAATCGAAGCGAAATTTGTGATTCTCCAATAATTTGGTCAAATCGACTTTGTTTCGCGGCTCATGGACAATGAGCATATCCTTGCGAGGCACTGATATAACATCGATCTCCTTACGATTGACCTCCTTGCGGCTAATGGGTCGCTTGCGTACACATACAGTTATTTGATGATCATCAGCCACCTGGCCATCCATAAGGGGTACAAACTCGAGAGTACTTTGATATTCACGTATCATTTGCGCCGTCTCCCAATTGGGATTACCGGGATCTTGATTCATTAATGCGACCTTTTCCTCTTTCATTTCAGCCTGACGGGCCCGACGTTTTTCGCGATTCTCCTTGAGCCGTTCCACTTCTTTGAGGGCATGCGAACGACGTGGTCCTCCAGCTCCTGGAGCTCCCCCCGTAGTGGCGGTAGAATTGTTGGTGGTGGTGGTATTGGTAGTTGTAGTAGAGGAGTTGCCACCTCCTCTATCGCTACTAGCAATAGTGTTCTGACTACCACCCGCTGCTGCCGAGGGTTGACGTATTTGTTGTTGGCCAGCCGCTGCAGCAATGGAGCTAGCATTGCTATATCGCCCTGGCCGCTGCAATCCTGTGGTATTCGACGCTGCACTCGGTATATTTGTTGTATTGCTGCTATTGCTATTGGTTAACGGATGGACGATGCCCAAACTGGAGCCTCCAAGCATTGTTGTTGCTGCTGTTGTTGTCTCGTGGATTTTGTTTAGTTGCTGACCACCAATTGTGAAGCGGCTGGTCAAATTGCCTCCACCGATAGCCGATTGCGTGGGATTGCGTGTTAGATTTATGGGCGCTGTTGCTTGTTTCTTTGGCTCGGGAGCCGAGTTTTGATCGGCTCCACCACCATTTGGGTCCATGCGTGAGAGTTCCGGATTCAATGGGATTATGGCATCCAGTTCCACTTCCTTGCCCTTAGTCTCGCCCCCTCTCATACCATTCCACTGTGATGCAACGGGCTGGTTCATTGATTTTGGATACGACAGCCGAATGGACGCGTCCATCGGTTCGCTTAATTTTAACGCTTTGTCCTATTGTGATTTGATCCATTCTCCAGCTTGTTTGTTGTTTTTAATGCAGTTAATGTAGTAAGAATGCAATTAGTTCCTCTCTCTCTCTCTCTCTTTTTTTCTCCTCTTATCGGCTGAAAGGAACACAAATTGCAATTAAACAAAATTAGAAGAACTATTTTTTGTTAGCCCTTATTAGAGTAGGTTTTTTTTTTCATGCCAGATAAATACATATGTATGTGGCGGCAAGTGCAAGTGTGTGTGTTTGCATGCATATGTGTGTCTTTGCATGTGTTTGCATGCGTGTGTGTCTGTGTGTGGGTTTACTCGCAACTTAAATTATCGAATAAAGTGAAATGAAATCTAACAAAAAAAAAAAAAAAAAAAAAACAAAAAGTAGCAACCAAAACTTCAGCTTTCAAAATCTGCCAGGCTTGCTGCGCGTCCCTCTGTCTCTCTCTCACTCTTCTATGTCGAGGTCGCCGACGGCGTCTGTTTCGGCAAATGTGTGTGCAAGAGTATGTGTTTGTGTTTATATATGAATAAGTGTGTGTCTATGTGTGTGAGTTAACGCCAAAATTCAAATGCCAACTGTCGTTTTTTTGTTTTTTGAGGCCGTTGCGTCTAGCAACCAAGAAAACAAAATAAACTATTAAAACAAATTGAAATCAAATAAGAATGGAAACAAAGTAGACGTAGATAAAGAAACAAGAGCAATAAACTGAAAAACAACAGTAAAAACATAGTTATTCGGCAACGTTTTACAACACTAAACTATGCACAGCTTGTGGCATATGCGGCGGCTTACATTTACATAGCGACACATTTACAGCATTTCGCCTGCTGTGTTGTTTTTGTTGGTTTTTCCCAATTTTCATCTAAAATCAATTCTTTTGCTAATTACATGTATGCAATGGCAAATGTAAACGCACGCACACTGCGTTATTGCTTTGCTTTTACGTCATGCATCCCACACACACTCACACACGGACGCACAACTACAAAAGCATACTTGTTCGCGGAAATGTAATTGAATTTTTTTTCTTCTTTTTTTGTTAGGTTTTTTTTCCTTTGCTATTTCATGTTTACACTCACCTTTCTCGAAGAAAAGTTACCACTCTTATCTAGCACAATTCCATGAAGTGACTAACAAAATAATAGTGCAATCAACAACAACTTCCGATCACAATGAATTATCACAAAAAAATAAATTATTCTTTTACCAAAGCCACAGCGACCAGATGTCAACATACATTAGCGATGGTTGAAATTAGAGCTGGTAAATCCATCAATGGCACAGTCGATACTATCGATGACACTGGTCATGTGCGATAGATCGATTTTCTTTTTCATCCCTGGACTTCCAGCTCCAGCCACAGAATTGAATAATGATGTGGAATCAAAATAGGGGGAATTTTAAAAATGTACAATACAATAACGGACTTTAACTGAATTTAATTTTTTTATTTGCTCAATTCAAGGTGGAACTAGATATTAAGCGCGTTAGCAAGTGTATAACATAAGCCAAGGTTCCTATGACAAGGGCAATACCCAAATACGGATGATGTAGCTTCTGCCAACGGCTCTCCTTAAGGCTTTCAATATTCTGTTGTTTTTGCCGTTTATCCTCTTGCCTGCGGTCACATCTCGTCCATTCGCTTTCATCATCCAATATATCGCCCATCATACTGAACTTACTAACACTTGTGATCCGAACATGAACTCTGGTACCCAACAGATTCTTCCGCATGGGTAGGAGAATCTGTTCGTAGCTTTTATTGTGACCCACATAGTGCAGTTTATCGTGAGAGATTTCGGTTACTAAAACAGCGTAAATCTCACCAACACGACCAGCGTAGGGCTCGTAGGTGTAGAAGAGATCGGTCAAACGTTTGGTACGCTTCTTAACCAGATTTGCAGGTATGCGTTCCATTTTAGCTGCCGGTGTACCAGGTCGTGGGAAGAACTGATTGATAAAGAGGCTGGGGAAGCGATATTTCTTGCACAGCGTCATTGTCTCTTCGAAGTCGGCTTCGGTTTCAGTGGGAAACCCGCAAATAATATCCGTGGCTATAGTTAGTCCGGGAACTCGTGCACGCAAAAAGTCCACCACATGCTCAAAGTCCTTCCGACAGTATTCACGCTTCATTTCACCAAGAACGGAGTCGCTGCCACTCTACATAAACAAAAGCGTCACATGAGAGGATTAAAGAAATTGAGAAATTTGTTGCTTACTTGAACGGGAACGTGCAAGAAGGAATAAACACGCGGATGCTGCAAAACTTTGGCCACCTCCTCCAGATGTTCCAGTATGTATGGTGGATTGGTCATGCCCACGCGCAGCATACAGTGCTCTGGTATGACCTCAACCAGCTGCCAAAGCAATTCCGGCAGCGAGCTTCCAATATCGCGCCCATATGCTCCCGTATCCTCAGAAGTTAACCAAATCTCACAGCAACCCTCGGCAAAAGATTGACGCGCCCGTTCCACAATTTCCTCTGGAGGATAGCTCGCCAAATCACCGCGGGCATGCTTCGTCTTGCAGTAGGTGCATTGGTTGAGACATCCGGTATTGATTGATATGATCTCCACTAGCGGATTCTTTCGGACTTTGGGTAAAGCCAGGGAAGCACCTGCCACACGGCGTCCATTCACTTTCTTATTCTGCAGTAGACGTACACTGTGTCCCTTAAGTGTTTCCTCAACCACTTCCACAACCCGATCAATCTGCTGTACTCCAATCACCGACAGGCCACGCAAATACTCGGATTTAGGTCCACCCTGGGGTACACAACCGGCCACTACAACATGTTTCCCATTCTGCATGCCTGATTCGATTTCATTGCGAAATGTATCCTCTGATGGGTTCTTTACGGTGCAGCTATTGAGTAGCCATAGATCAGCCTCATCCTTGCCTGAGCACAATTGATAGCCATAAGAGGCCAATTGCCCTGCCATATATTCCGAATCGGAATTATTGTGAGCACATCCCCAAGTCTTGATATAGACCTTTTGTGTGCCTGGTATGACACTTTCGTGAATGGGAGCACGCAACGTCTTTGCATCATCTACCTCCTCGTCGGATTTGATTTTGATTTGTGAACGCTGCTTCTGCTTCTTCGCCCGTACCGTTACATTCTTTTTATTTTCATAACGCTCACGAGGTTTTATATCATCTGGAGAGATCAGATCTTCGATATCGTCAATATACTGGCCAGGCAAGTCCTGCTCAATCATTTCCAATTTGTCTTATGTGCACGTGCCACCCGGCAGCTGTTTACGCTGTGTCCAATGTTTTCCATCACTAGCATGCGGTTTTTTAAATTAATCGATAACAGAAGGATAAATAACTTTGGCTACATTGATTCCTGTATACTCTTTAAACAAAAAAGAAGCATTGCTTTGATATGCACCTGGAGTTTTGTTTTCAATTATCAATCAAAACAACCAACGTTTTATGTACATTCAGATTTTAAAATGTATTAAAAACAGCTTTCAAAGTAGCTTCATGTTGAAAAAATATTCCAAGGGTTATATAACCCTTTTATGAATTTAGCTTTTGGGAAATTTTGGATTATTACTTTAATCATCTTATCAACATAATTTAATTAAATGTTTGAGCGGATCTCATATGCCCAAAGATGGGGTATTGCTCACAAACACGCACACGCGCTTATCACCTACACACACACACACACACACACGCACACACAGAGGAAGATAGACAGACATACAGGCAAAGACGCTATCAGCGGATAAGAAGCACATTTTCAACAGCAAAGCAGCAGCCGCCGCCCGAGAAACATCTTTGAATCCGCCATAGCTATGATACACATCAAGTGCAAAGACACTGATTTGGATCCCATACCAGTTAAGGTTAGTTAGTACACCAACCCGTATTAGACCATCTCCTTCTCTTTCACGTATCCGTCCTTCTCATTTGTTAGATTGGCATCATTGGAGGTTCTGGCCTGGATGATCCAGATATATTAGAACAGCGGCAAGAGAAGATCGTGGAAACGCCATATGGTAATCCATCTGATGCTTTAATCGAAGGTGAAATCGCTGGTGTCCAGTGTGTCCTTTTGGCTCGTCATGGACGTAAGCATGACATCATGCCATCCAATGTCAATTATCGTGCCAATATCTGGGCTCTGCGTCAAGTGGGTTGTACTCATCTGATAGTGTCGACAGCCTGCGGATCTCTGCGTGAGGATATCAAACCGGGACAATTGGTCGTACCCCATGATTTCATTGACCGAACCACAAAGCGAATGCAAACTTTCTATGACGGCAGCAGTCAAAGTCCACGCGGTGTCTGCCATCTGCCCATGTATCCGGCATTTAGTGAACGCACAAGAAATCTAATATTGGAGGCTGCCAAAGAGTTAGAGATACCAGCCCATGATAAGGCCACCATAGTAACGATTGAGGGACCGCGTTTCTCATCACGCTCTGAGAGTAACATGTTCCGTCAATGGGGTGGCGATCTCATCAATATGACCACCTGCCCCGAGGTAGTGCTGGCCAAGGAAGCTGGTTTGTTATACGGCTCTGTGGCCATAGCAACAGATTATGATTGCTGGCGCATGGGATGTGAGGGTGTCAATGTCCAAGATGTCCTCAAAACGTTTAAAGAGAATGTAGTAAAGGTCAAAAAAATTCTCGTCAATGCTGTCAGCCGCATAGCCAAAGAGGATTGGTCCGAGGATGTGTTGAATGCCAAGGTAAGCATCCCTTTCATCCGAAAGGGAGAAAAGTTTCCTTTTTTTATTATTAATTGGATTTTCCATCCAGCAATGCGTTTGTCAAAATACCATGTCCGGAGCTATGTGACGGTTTTTACAACTTTGCAAAGACATTACCCAGGACACGTTGATGCGACGTAAACCTTTGGTTAAGCCCACAAATTTTAAATCATTCAATCGAAGATGTACACCAAAATTGCACTCAATCTCCATAGCGTATGAACTTATGGAGGATCTAGTCGAAAATAAAAAGAAACCATCGCCACTGACAAACAGCCAGCAACAACCAAAGCCGCCGCCACCGCCGCCGCCAACCAAAAACTCCCCACAGACTGAGAGAGTTCAATTGAAAATTGAGACGACAACAACAGGAGCAGCAACTGGCAATTGAAAAGGAAGCATCTCAATTTTGATGGATAATTTTACAGATTATTTATACATACATCGATTAGATTAGAGATTAGATTTTGTGTGTGTGTGTCTTTACAATTAAAAAATTTGTTTTCTTGGGGGTTGGTATGGGAAAAGAATGTATACATATGTCTAGAATCTAGGGGCATTTGCGCTCCACTTGACTCTTGCCGGCCTCCTCATATTCCTGTGATGATATCCACATCTGTTGGAAGGTGCCGATGCTAGCCAAAATGGAGCCACCGATCCAGGCGCCAAATCGTCGCTCCACACTACCATTGGCCGATATCATTTTCAGACGCGTATTCGATGGTGCCCTCAATTGGAGATCCCGATTTAAACGTTCGGGGAAACCTTGAAGCAAGGTGTTGCCACCAGTAACAACTACAGAGCCAAAAAGTGAGAGACGGACATCAGCATCACACATGCCCACACTGGTGGAGGCTAATTGACCAGCGCCTAACATGGCATTATCGAATAGGCTTTCGGCAATTTTGAACCGTTCCGAAGCAAAATCCTGATGATAGCCATTGGGAAACTCATAGTGAACGGTTGGTATTTGAGCGGCCACCCGCTCATCGTAGGGATTTTCCAAAACTTGAAGCACGTTCATCTGGAAATCTTGCATCATCAGTTGCAGCATATAGTTCTGCCACGATTGGGTAAGATTTTCGGGCAATTTGCGTAAAGTGCAACGGGCATTGTCACGCTCCTTGACCACATCCTTGGAGGCAATTTTATATACGGGCGACAAATCGATGCCATGCTTCTCTAAATGCTGCCGGCATTGACGGGACAGAAAATCACCGCCCAATGGTGACTTGACCACCGCTTGCGACAAAACATAGCCTTCATGCACTGGTACAGCCGATGTGTGAGTGGCTCCACTGTCCACTACGAGAGCGGTGGCCCGACCACTAGAGAAGGCCGCCAATACAGCATTTTTCACCAGAAAAAATGCTGGCACATTATACTTCTCAAACATAAGCTCAGTTAGTTTCTCTCGATTGTTGCGCACGTTCCAAGAGGCCTCTGAGAATAAAACTGGATGATATTCCGGTTCTGATTGAATCACATTGGCATAGGCATAATCGATGACCTTCTCAAACAGCTCCCAATTGTCAATCATGCCATCCTTCATGTATGTCTGCACCTCCATATGGGAGCGGGGCACATTAACATAGTTCGTATCTACATAGAATTTGCGGGAATCCGAATCTATAAAATATATGGGAAGAGAGGATTGATGTGAGATTTATGGGAGATCTGAGATATACACTTTTACTCACTTCCTGGCGTCACATTATTGTCCGTCTTAGTCTCTGGGTCCAGATTGGTATCTGGAGCTTGGGAAGCCTGGCCAATTCCCACCACCGAGGGTATCTCTGCCTTGGGCGAATCCTCTTGAGCATAGCCAACGCGTAGTGAGTGATGGCCGGGATCGAATACTAGGGCACCAATCTCATCGCCACCATACAGCATGGTGCCGCCACTCATTTTGATTTAAAGTGCAGTAACAAATAATTAAATAAATAGTTGAATTTTATTGTTATTTTTCTATGTATATGTTTTGCGGCTTTTTTCGCGACGCCGTCGGGCTAGTGATGGAACAATATTAAACGATAACATACGATATTTTTATTTGTGTATTCGATAGATCTGAGAGACTTTTCCAGCACAGTCTCCAGCTGTTTGAAACATCAAAATATTTAGTAAAAAGAATCTTACTTAAAAAGCCTTCCAATCGAAATCAATAACCTAAATCAAGAATAAATATTCTTTTTGAGAATATTCAGTCTGTTACTACAATATTGCCCCCAGTTTTACTGCAGTTTATTATAAGCCAAGTCTAGGTATTAGCCAACACTAGTGTTGGACATCTGTATGTAGGTGTGTTTGTGGTGGTTGTTGCAATAGATTTGTTTGTGCGTAGAAAAGCGAAAAAGTGAAGAAAAACCAAACAAGTGACTGATATAAATACTTTGAAAGAGTAAATCCTGTAAGTAAGTGGACATGTCCCTGTTATATGACACTAACTAATATCAATTTTATTGACATTCCAACAGCATGTCATCAAGGCTCAGCATAAGCATGGACATCATGGACATTCAGGCGGTCGAGTCGAAGTTAAGTGACGTCACGGTGACACCAATTCCACGGTCGCAAGTGCAAAACTTTTACAATTACCAACAACAGCGTGAGCAACGTGAACAACAGCCCCAAATCCAAATCTCTGCCATTCATCATTCGCGTGGCTCCAGCTCCAGCGGTGGCAATGGTGGTGGCAACAACTCATCCGTAACAGCTACTGATTATTCCACAACTGGTAACAGCGGCAGTGGCAGCGGTGGTAGCAAGCGTGATCGGGATCGTTCATCCAATTCCTCGGATTACAGTTCGACAGCATCCGGAAAGAGTTCGTCAGCGGCTACAGCAGCGGCAACTGCGGCTGCAGTGGCTGCCCTTCAATATTCACCACAATTCCTGCAGGCACAATTAGCCTTGTTGCAACAACAATCGAATACCACAGCCACGCCGGCAGCAGCAGCTGCAGCAGCTCTATCACTGGCAAATATAGCGGCTGCCACAAATGGTTCACGAAACTCGGCAAGTAGCTCCATTTCGTCGTCAGCAGCAGCAGCTGCTGTTGGCAACAACAATGGCAATTTGGGCTTAAATCTTAGCCAATCTCAAACGCAATCGCTTAAGTATCCGCCTCCATCCACATCACCATCACCCATGATGGTGACCACTCAAACATCGGCGAACATAACCACGCCCCTTACATCCACAGCGAATCTGCCAACAGTGGGTAGCAATCTGAGCACTGGCAATGGCCTCACCAAATATGCCCAACTCCTGGCGGTCATTGAGGAAATGGGACGGGACATAAGACCCACATACACTGGATCACGCAGCTCCACAGAGCGTCTGAAGCGAGGCATTGTGCATGCTCGCATCTTGGTGCGTGAGTGCCTAATGGAAACAGAACGAGCGGCGCGTCAATGAGAAGAGGAGGTGGGAGGCAGTGGTGGTGCTACTGCTGATCCACAAATAATAACAATACCCGATTAAGAAGCATGGAGCCGTTTGCCTAGGGGATTGAAAATTATATATTTACTTGTAGTCCCACTCTCCCATTCCCCCAATCCCAAACCCAATCCTTAATTCCTATCGGACCATAGTTAAAAGAAATGTTTTAGACTAGCTCAGGTTATACCATATAGTCCTTATATGGGATTATCTACAAAAAATAAGATAAACCACAAAAAAAAAACCCAGAGGTAAAGCGACAAAAATTAAGATTTTATTTAAGATTAGGTTAATTTGCACCTGCTAAACGTTATCGTTTCAATGTATCTCCCTTTCTCGCTCGATATTGCTCTCTCTCTCTCTGTCTCTCGTATATTTATAATTTTGCAATTTGCTAAATAATCTTAAACTTTTAGACCAATTACATACAGAGATAATAATAGTTCGTTTACTTGGAAAAATACAAATAGAAAAACTAAAAACTTAAAATGAGAACTCATTATAGATCTATCCTTTTCGTTCATTTCTTGAAATACCTTTCTATATTTTGTCCTGTACTATTTGAATTATCAGTTGAAGGCTTTCTCTATTTGTATAATTCCCAAGAAATAATCTTTAAGAATCAGTTTTTCACCTATCGAGAGGGCAGAGTCCCAGCCACAGCAGAAATGGAGGAAAATAACGATAAGAAATTGCAAATTCAAAGGCAGTTATTTTAGAGAACTATACAAGTTGCAAATATTTATATATACATAAATACATATATATATATAGAATGAGAGAAATATATATACACAAACGTGTATACATAGATGTGTCCAAGTCTAACAAAGCAAACAATTTTTAGTGGCAATTGACAACATTTAAGAAATCGATTGATATTGAATATATAATTTATTTGATAAGTGCAAGCATGTATACCAAACCAAGATTGAATAAAATTTTGGTCTTTATAAGCAAACTAAGCTGGACTGCATGATGACTGCACATAGTCTTTTCAGCATTCAAACTTGGGACAACATTGTGGAAATGGTTTTGTAACATCCTGAACAATGCGGCAAGGCTTCAAACTGGCTACGGAGGCGCAACTGCAAATCCAATTTCGTTAATTGCAATACAACTACAAACAGAACAAATCGGATGAAAATATCTTACGTTTTGCCTGTTATACTTCCGGGTGCTGTACAGGTATATTGAACACAACGATCGGCTGGTTTATACGATTCACCCACCTTCAATTTATGGCCACCGCTTTCGCAATCAACTGCGGTTGGAGGGGGAGTTGGAACGGGAAGCCAATGGAAGTTTAAGGGTACTGATTCTGACTGATGTACTACTTACCGGCCATAACCAAAAGCGAATGGGCCCCCAATACTAAAATACAGAGAACAAATGTTACTGCCTTCATAGCGCTAGACAAACTGATTTGTACATAGAGAGAAAGATCTACAAATGAATATTTATTAGTATTTAAGGCTTGGCGTAGAGATTAGCACTAACAAGACGAACTGACCCCCCCATCTCATCCATAGATCACATAATCATGGCTCAATGTTTTTTGCTGCTGCAGGTCATAAAGTGTATCAATAAAAACAAAACAGACTTTAAATTCTTTACTAATATATTATTATTTGCATTTAATTAGGACCGATTTGAACACACAAGGCGGGCACAACAATCTGGATACGGTTGGGCATAATCATTGGATGTAAAGGAACAGCCATTTGGCAATTGCATGCGATCACAGCTGGAATGGGATGGATAAAAGAAATAGCATTACTTAGCTGGAAAATCTCTTCAACTAGTCGCACTCACTGTCGTATCATTAAGACGTAATCATCGCGGCAATGCACCTTGACACAATAACTGTCATAGTCCACAGGATAACTGGTGGCATTTAGAGCTATGGACATGTCTAATTCCTCGTAGTAGCAATGATCGGGTAGAGCTGAAATGAAATTAAATAAAAGTTTTAGGCAATCAGGCTCAGGCTCAGCTATTGATTGAAACTTACTTGGATGCCGGGCATTGCCACGATATTGAGTGCTGAATCCCGTGATGGATCCAACAAACACAATTACGACCAGTAATACGAATCTTTGAAACATTTCTGTGACAAATCAGGTTATAAACAATTAAAGAAGGCTCTTATCAATTCGGTTCCCTATGTCTCTTTCTCTGTCTATCTGTATCTCAAAGAATTTGTTATTCCTTCTAATTTAATCTTTGTCAAGTGTTTATTTGCTCATCCCTTAATTCTAAAACAAAAAGAAACTGATTGAAAGACATTATGTCAAGATACTTTTATATAACGCTGCTCAATATTGTGCTCTTAGTACAAATGCAATCGGAAGTGATTGAAAGAGAGCGAAACTCTGCTTTAGTTAGTATGTAGACCGATTACGGACTAATTAATGTAATATTAAGTACCGTAAAAATCTTTCTCATTCCCATCAATTAAGGTAAACCACAAATTTACATACATACATACATTTTGTATGGATACGAGCAATAACCTTGCCACAGTTTGAGAAAACGGGGTCACCAACTGTCAGGGACGCCTCCTACCCCCCACTTTCGCGTGTGCCTGCTTGCACTCTCGCTTTCTGGGGGCCTCTTTGCTTTGGGGTTTTAATTGATTTCAACTAGAAGACAGAGAGAGATAGCAAGCGCAGCATATAGAGAGAGAAAGAGCGAGCGGATGATCATGGGAAATGGGAAGCCTTAAGCCGTTGTCCAAACAAAAGTCACGACGCAGATACAAACACACACACACACACTAGTACAGAGAGCCACTAGAGACAATGTTTATTATTAATTTTATATAAAAGCAACAACAATTAATTGTAATTGACTCAGTCTCTCGGTCCGAGCAGGAGCGTTAAGTTCGATGAAACTAGATAAAGTTATTCGCGTTTTCCCAATGATGATCCTCATCCTGGCGATCATTATGATTGGTGGCACATTTGCCGATCTACGTTATCGTGGCAATGCCATTCATCCCGGTATTCCATAGCTCGCATCAACCCGATGTTTCCGTTAATTCATTCAAACGCATTTCCCTTCTCAGATTATCCCGGTCAATGTTACTACGAGGAACTAAAACAACCGATACCCAAAAATCAATCATACAAGCCCATCAATCGTGACGGACACTGTGAGTCGATTTATTGTCGTCCAGATTTCGTACTCGAGATTGCCTAGTAAGTGAAAACGTATGACGACGCCATTCAATCTGGTTCTAACTTCACCTCTTTACCTCGAATTGCAGCTGCGGACGACATAATTTACAGCCCACAAGAAATTGTAAAATCGATTCCGATATGCGTCGCTCGTTTCCCAATTGTTGTCCCAAATTGATATGCCTGGAGCCGGAGAGCAATTATATCTAAATATAAAAGGAAACTATAGAATCCTTCATTGGTTGTGAACTAGCAACAAAACCGTATTACTATATGTTAAACCAATAAATATACATAAATATATTAGACATATGTATGTGACTTTGTTTTAAACTTGTTACAGTTACTGTATTTACTTTGTTCGTACATTCGAAACTTTGTTCTCAATTCTCGTTAATGAGTACCCACCTAATAACATTCAAATGGAAAAACATCGCTTATCAATCAGAATTGTTTGAGTAAATAAACGATTAACTGTAACCGATCTCTTATGGCTAAATCATTTAGAAACTCAGAGTGCTATGTGGTGTATTAATTTCTTGTATTTCGAGTATAAATAGTCCTTTAAAGTCTCCTAGACGAATCGTTCCCATAGTCTTCAAAATGGATTGGGTACAAATGAATATTATACATGAATTTGTATGTATTTTTAGATAGAAGGTTTTTCTGGTATCTGGGACCCACGCATAAAAAGATGTAGTGGCCATTCGTTTCATTCGTTTTTTCTTAATCAATTCAGTTGAATAAATTTTACTATTAATTCTTGTATTCATTCAATTTATTTGAGCTTAAAGCCTCAAAATTGTGGGATATATTCAGATTATTGAAAGTTTCAAATGTTACATTCAGATCCTAAAACTAGCTTAGAGCTGTGAAATTTGTTTTATTTTTCTTTCTAATATTAGAGTTTTATAATTCTCATTTTTTTTTCTTGAAAATAACAGTATATTCTACTTTAAGTCGAGACAAATTATTAAATATTTTCGATTAATAAGCTACAATTTTGAAATAGTAAACATTATCTTCTACTCTGTATCAATCGGAACATTTTATGACTATATATAGAAGATTTTCAGATTTATCAATATCTAGAAAATAAATTGCTAAAGCATTTCATTTATATTGTTTCGATTCAAAATTGAATTTTTTACAAACCTTTACACTTGATTTACATATATTCGCAATTGTAAATCTGAACAATTATTTAATTAACTAAGCCGCAATGCTATTGGCTTACTCATTAAGGGGTATACAGTTCAGTTGGATATATACCTATATAGAGAAAAGAGAGAGAGAGAGAGAGAGAGAGAGAGAGAGATAGAACTGCTTTAAAGATCCATGGACAGAGATGGAATCTCATAAAGGGGGTTTCTTTCCAAATCTTACCAAATCGGCACCCATGTAAGACATGGTGAGCGGATACAATTATTTTATAGCTTCAGCCTGAGAAAGCTTCTCTTTAAAATGCAAATTACGACGACTGACTAATTTGCAAATTCAACTGAATTGTAGAATCGCACTATAAATAGTAAACTGGTTGTTTGGACAATTCCAGTTCAGCATCAGAGTGTTAGCCTCCATAATCTGAGTGTCAGCAGTAATCTTTACCCTTTCTCGTGATGCGCAGCCATTTCGTTTGCCTCATAGTCACATCCATGATGATTATGCTTCTGGATATGCCTTCCCAGAGCTATGCGGGTGAGTGATGAGGAAAGAAAGCAAAGTCCACGCCCAATTCCTATTCTCGACGCCCTTCTTTTCATCTGATCTGTTTCAGCTAGTGAACCAGTTTGCACATATCGCAATTCCGAGGACGAGACCATTTTCATAAAATATTTGCCACTACTGAAGAGGGGACAGGACTATGTGGATTTTGGCAAGGATGGCAAATGCCTGAAACGTGCTATCTGCACGGATACCTTCAAGACAATTGTCGAGGAGTAAGTGGGAATCCGTGAAATATACAAATATGTGTATATCATTTTCTTCCATTTCTTTCCAGTTGCTCCACACAGAAAATCACTTGCAACAACAAGGATCGTCATACGGGAGTATTTCCTGCCTGCTGTATTAAATGCCATTAAAGAACTCTTTAATTCCGGATCTGGATTATAGGTTGTTTCGCAAGCCCATTTTTATTAGATAATAAGTTGAAGTTGAAGTTTCAGATATTGTATTTTGAAGAACCATAACAAAAGCTCAATAACTTTAAAAACAAAAAGAAAGATATAAATTTTGTTTCTGCTTCTTTATAAGTTTTAGCACGAACTAAACGAAAATGTATAATGAACTCTTCATATCGGTGAAACTTTGCTCAGACGGGAATGGGAGGCTTTAGGTAACCCCCAGGGCACTAGTCTATGGTGGCAGGACAACTGCAGGGCCATATTCTATAAATTGTTGTTTGTGTTTCATAGAATCTCTTAGTTCATGTTTCTGCCGAATATGAGTGGAATGTTTTGCGTTAAATCGACTACTATGCAAGTCCCAAAGGACAAAGACCAGCTACTTTAAATTTTTGGACCTTGACCTCAGTCCATAAGCGAAAGATGGGGCCAAATAGGGCCGATTGGTTATGACCATTATCTGGCTTTATGCCTATAGATCACATCCCCGTCAACGTAAAATGGGAAATATCGAACAGAAAATATTACAAAATATTTTCCAAAAATGATGTAGGCTTAACAATTTTGGCGGTAAACCACAAGCATTATCTCCTTTAAAACACCTCAAGTTATCAATATTTTTTGTGAGATTCAACAAATTTACTCATTTTGAATATTCAAAATGTTCTTTTGCTTGCGTGAAAAAAATATTGAGCCACTGTAAATATACATACATACATACATATACATATAATCGTTTCGACTTATTTAGTTCACATATTTATATTTTGCTCTTTATTGTTCGCTTCCATATTCGCATAGCGCATTTTTGACTTTTTCACGTTTTTTTTTTATTTTGTTGTTTTGTTTTGCTTAGTTCTTGTTTGTTTTGTTTTTCTCACTTTCTTAGATTATTTAAAATATAACATGTGAAGGTTTTTGAATTTAGTGGCGATGAGAAGAAGGATGTAGAGTTTGGGTTTTGGGAATAATTATGTCTAAAGCTTTCTTACTCTGCTTATTCTTCATTCCTTTTTTATTGTTAATGATCTTCAAAATAAAATATTTTTTTGAAACACCCGAGGAAAAAAAAAAAAACAAAGTCTTACATAAATTTGTTGTGTGTGGTTTTCTTTTCTTGTTTGTTGTGTTGTGTTTTCTTTTAATAAAAAATAAAGTTGAATTAGGAAACAAGAAGTGAGGCAACAACTGAGGGTATATAAATGGGATGGGATAACAAGGAGAGGAGCGCAACTGACATTGGAGTCCTCACATTGCATCCCGCAAACTATTGTCCACCACAGCTGCTGCCGCGCTTAAATCTTCTTTTTAGCTCCTAAGAAAAGACGTCGACGTCATAAATAAATTGGTTGCCGCTCGTTTTTGCCAGATTGGATGTGTGTGTGTGTGTGTGTGTCTGTGTATATGTGTGTGGTATCTATTTTAATTCTGCTTCTTAAATTTGCTTATAGATCCTCATCCTCATCGGGCAGGGCTGTGGCCTGAGCCTCCTGCAAATCACGCTCAATTTGCAGTTGCCAGTCTTTGTCCATTTTAACCTCTGGCGGCAGAAGAGCTGGCATAGCCACAAATTCTAAATTGGGATCACCGACCAGCTTGCGGGCCAGCCAAAGGAATGGTTTTTCGAAGTTATAATTCGATTTGGCTGAGATGTCGTAATACTGCGGTTAAAAAGAGAATATATATATTAACAATTACAAACTGAATTAATGATTTAAGGTTCTGGGGGCTTAAACTCACCTGCAGATTTTTCTTTCGGTGAAACACAATGCTCTTAGCCTTGACCTTTCTGTCCTTAATGTCCACCTTATTACCGCACAGAACTATAGGTATATTCTCACACACTCGAACCAAATCGCGATGCCAGTTGGGAACATTCTTGTAGGTAACACGCGATGTGACATCAAACATAATGACAGCACATTGACCCTGAATATAGTAGCCATCGCGCAATCCTCCAAATTTCTCCTGACCTGCGGTATCCCACACATTGAAGCGTATGGCACCTCGATTGGTGTGGAAGATCAATGGATGCACTTCCACACCCAATGTGGCAACATATTTCTTTTCGAATTCACCGGTCATGTGGCGTTTGACAAAGGTCGTTTTACCGGTACCGCCATCACCAACAAGCACACACTTGAATGTTGGTATATCCTGTCCTTCCTGGGCCATTTTCTATACAATTAAGACAACTTTTGCGCGTTTCCAAAAAAAAAAAAGGTTTCAAGCTGGTGAGAATAAAATGATCGAGGAAGAGAAACAGAGATATTATTAACAACGACTGACAAAAAACACAATGTTTCTTCTTCTTTTTTTTTTTTTTTAGGTGTTATGGCTTCGACTGTATTAAGGCAACTGACTGACTGGACTGAGTCACTAGGCAGGACGAAGGGATGCCGCAGCAGCAGCAGGAGTAAAGCGCGCCAAAGGCAACAGCTGTTACATACACATAGAAGGAAAAGAGAAAGAGTGCAAATAGTGGTGGCAAGAGCGACAGAGACAGGGATAGAGACAAGAAAGCAGCTGGAAACTTCTTTGAGATGAATCACAACAGTCAAAGAAAAATTACTAAGGATATTATTCACTGTCATATCTTTCTTGTATTTGCAATAATTGCATTGTAATTTGTAAATATTTCATTGGATTTGTTTTGGCTTCCGCCGCCCTTTGGCTTCAAAGGGCCTTTTCTTCTCTTCCTACTTCGGTCACACTGTCTGGAGGTGATACTTAAATGTAGCCAGCGAGTGCAAGCGAGAAAGCAACTGACTTACTTGGACGCTGCAAAGCAGCTCTTAAAACGCGCCAAAATGCATCGACACACACACAACGGTGAAAAAGAGAGGGAGATATGAAGAAGTCTCCACGTGAAAATGCCAATGTCTAAGCGATTTGATTTCTAGATTTGTTATTAATAAGCAAGAATAAAATGGCAACGCTACACACACTGTCTCATACACCCCCACCTATAAGTGGCGGCGTCGGCGAAGAAAACGCCGCAACCGACAAATACACGCGCCATCGATGACGCAAATGTGTGCGTTCTCTTTTATTTTTTTGTTTTAAATTCAGGCTTAACCTCACATTTTCAAATGAATTTTTCTTTCACTTTTTCCCTCTCGCTAATTTTGTTTAGATCGAAACTGGAATGTTATATGTCAAATATTACGAAGAATTAATTATTAGAAATTGTCTTGATGTTTCTTGCTTTGTATTGCATTAAACTAAAAGCAATAGTCAATTGAGATTAGCACGCGGCGGCGGCGACTATGTGCAAGAATGTCGTGGCCGACGCCGGGTCAGGGTTTAGGTGAGGAGGTGCGAGACAAAAGACAAGGTAAGGACAGACAAAATTTCACGCAAAGGTCTTTTTACTGCAAATTAATCGGCATTTTGAGTTATCTCTCAATTTGCAACTACCGTTCCCACAAAAGACGACGTTGCAATCACCGTACAGAACGTTTTTCCCTTTTCGCAAATTTCACAAAAGTACGAAATTATGGCTTATTTCTGCTCTGCTGATCACTTACTTGCAGTTGCCTGTTTCTATGTACTTGTATAGATATCTATTAATTACTTTTTAACAGCACGAAGAACAGGCGTTTTCCACACGAGAAGTTAAATATGAATTGTCCAGAAATTTGTATTTTTTATTTTCTGCGGCCGACTTTTCACCACTACAGCAGTTCAACACACTATCGATAAATTATAAATGTCAGTTTCAATGCAACGATAAACAAACAACGATAACGCTACTGTGCTAGAGATGAGAGCGTGTTGTATTAATTTCGTTGTGCAATTTATATTTTGAACAGCCTACTAAAGCAAATAACTTAAGCTACTCTAGATTTTAGTGTTGAAAAGTGGAAAAATCATCTAAAGCTAGACTTCAGTGTTTTCAAACGCTATTTTTTATTTGGCGCGTTGTTTGACCGCCCTGGTAGCCAAATATTTTAATGTAAACTCTAAAGTTGAGGAATATTCGGCTGCTCTGGCAGCTATAAAATCAAGAAACTCAACAATATTTTCGTTTGTAGAGAATAGAACAAAAGCCCGCGTATTCGAGTATCCAAAATTCGGCATTTGGCAACACCATCTCAACAATTTGACAATTTTTTAGCCGGAAATAGCTACTTTCAGCTATAATCCCGCTAAAAACATATTTTTTTTTTGTTAATTACTTAAAAACTACGAAATAAATCGCCAAGGCCTGAGGTAGTGCTCAGGGAATTTTTATCTTTCGTTTGATACCAAATTTATGTAGTTTAAGCGCGTTTTGGGCCCGAGTAACTTAAGTAAATATTTACCAGCAAATGCAATAATATTTTAATTGAGTCACATACAAACATAGGAATCTTCGTCATTTTTGTTAGCATTTAAAATTTTTGGTAATAATAATGCGACCCATATCTTTTCAGTTTAAGTAAATGATTTAAAAACAATTCAAATAAAGATTGGCTTCTAATTTGCAAAATACTTGACAAATCTTGTTTGAAATACATCTCCCATTTAGGCAAAACTTAATATCTATTGTTAGACGGATATTATTCCAGCTCATTATTCCATTTCTTATGCCGAGCTAATGATGACGATATCCAATTGTTAAATATTTGAACCGGTTTGTTGTGTTTTATTTGCATTTCGCTCTTTCAACATTTCGACATAAAGGTTATAATTACGCCACGAACTGTAAATGCACTTACAGTCAGTCTCAAAAGTATTTGTCGCTGGATATGAATTATTAAACCAGAAAATGTGGTTTTTGCATATCACTAAGCACCTCCATATTCCTCTTCAAAGTCCTGACTTTAATCCCATGGAACACTTCTGGCCCACTTAAAGCTTGAAGTTCAGGAACAAATGGAAGATTCCGTCTTAAAAATACCGCAACAATGTATTGCTTTAAGAATGGTCACAAATGCCTGAGATACCGAAAGTTTATGGAATCGTTGCCAAATTCTTTGAAAGCCGTAATTTAACAAAAATTAAAGACTTTCAAACAAAATATTTATAAGTGAATATTTTTAACATTTTGGGGCGGAGCTGATTTGCGTTTTAGCTAATTTTCTTTGTGAATAAAAATATGTTATCATCAATAAGCATAAAGGAACTTAACCTAATGAAATAAAGAAGTGTTTAATTTATTACGTAATCATTAATGCATATACATAAGATGAGACGAATACTTATGAGACTGGCTGTACTTATTTATATATGCATAAACAAAGCCACACCTGACATGAAGACAGTGTGAACACGATTTGGCCAACTTCCAATTCTCAAGACATACCTTTTAGATAGATAAAACTTCGTTCAATAAAGGACATCTGCAAAGGACATAAGCAATGAAATCTTACAATTAGCAAGCAATAAGTCGACGTTGAGCTATTATTGTATTGTCAAATTCAACAAAAGCCAAATTATGATTAAATGCAATAATTATTATTTCATTTAGTGAATTGCTTTGCCCTTTCACAACTGCTTTCGTTTCGAAATGTTAGCCAACAAACACATTACATTGTATTCCACATCTCCAGTACATAACAAAATTGTGTACAAAGTTGCTAAACCGTTTAAAACAAGTAAGTATTCCATTTAGTTTCAAGGTGGGTATATAAAAGGTAAAGTAAATGGTAATGTGGGAAAGTTTAGACGACTTTCAATTGACAGGTGTGTGATGATGCGAGTAGAATCTTTCAATTTTCAAAGGCACTTAACTGAGACGTTAAGAAGGAAAGTGGGTCACATCACAGCGTTTTGTTGGACGAATTTAATGTGAGATTCGCCATTGGCAGCGATGAATCAATTTTAGGAACAAGCAAGAGTTGAGTTTCGTTTTTTGTTCATTTTGTTGCTTCTCTATTTTATTGCTCACTTGATAAATACACATATGTATAAATAGTTTAATTTTAGTAGTTGCTTTCAATTTGATTAGTCGATTAACATTTGAAATTGTATTCAATGTACTACACAGTACATTAGTACATTTATTATAATATGTACATATGTAGTATGTATGTAAGTACCTACAGCTGCACAACAATTCACCAAGTGTTTTTCATTTTCCTGCGAGTTTTTTTTTTCAGTTCTCAGTTTCGATTTCAGTTTCATTTAATTGCCAGTTTTCCGCATTTTCATGCCCATATCCCCGATCTGTGTTTATCTATAAAAATATTTTATGGGGTACATTATTCTTCTTTTTTCGCTTTTCGTTTTTGTTGCGGCCGCAATAAGTTAAAATCTCGACAGAATTTATATGCCTTATAAAAATGCATATTACTTTATGTATGTATATTTCGTTTTTGTTTTTGTAATTTCCTTTAAAATCCAAATCACTATCAGAAGGGAAGAACTAGCATCGTGGTAATCTTAAAAACAAATCTTAGTTTTTCTTAGTTGTATATTCTTAAAAAATATATTCGTTGATTGGGTTTACAATTGTTCGAGTACAAGTTTCTTAAAAATATAATCTGAATTACTTAATATGTATATATATATGTATGTATGTATATAGGTATATGTACAATATAATCAGTTAGTAATTAGTAAAATGTTATATAAACTATATTCGCTGCCATTACGCCTCAGTCAAAAATACATACATATAGAAAATTTCAAGTAGTTTTCGTTGTTCATTTCTTCGTAAACATACGTACATCTGTATATCAAAAATATTAAGATATTAATATGTATATATAAATATATATATGTATTTAGATATATGTATGTATATATCTGTATAGTATATTAGGAGAATTAACTTTTGGTCTGAACACTTTGGAAGTACTATCAAAAATATTTTTAAAAAAATACTACAGATTCATACGTTAAACGCACTAAACTTAAGATAAATCATTAAATTAATTACAAATATATAAAAGAAGAAGAAGAAAAAAAAAAAGAAAACTATAATAGGGAAAATGAAAATTGTACTCTTTTATAAACAAAATACATGTGGGAATATTCTATGAATACATAGATGTGGTGCGGGAAGGGAAAGAACTATTGAAACACATTTATCTATCTATGTGTGTGTGTTTGTGTGTTGTTTGGTTTCTGTCGTTTATTTAATTAACAAACAATCAAAAGAAAAAAAGATTTCTTTATTCTCGTTCTTTTTCTTTTTTTTTTCTTCTTGGGCATCTGCTTTTTGTCCAATTTAACCTTGATCAGGTCGTTACGTTGAACTGTTTTTCTTTTTATGATAAATGTTGATAAAATCGCATGGGCGTAGTCAATAAAAAATTGGCAAAATTAATAAAGCGCTTCATGGAAAATGAATGAAAATTATTTTTAACATTGTTCTTTCCAGCCAAACTCTAAGTTCAATACAGTACAAGCTAATCTCATGGTATGGTGATGAATTTGCTAAAAGTTTTCTCTGTCTGCGTCTCTCAGACTGTGCGTAAGTGTCTGCGTGTGTGTCTGGATATTACACCTGCATTGTGCGTGTTTAAAGCGTTTCAAGTAAATAAATTCTAATTGTTTACTTAAGCCACCAAAACGGGGAACCTAAACAACATTTTGTTTAAATTAAACACACGCACAAAACGCGCATTCCTCGAAAATACACTAAAAAACCCAAATTATTGAGCAATCGAAATGACAGAAAACAGCAGCGGTGACAAGCACACACACACAGGCGCACATACCCATACATTGAAACAGACAGACAGCAAGACATGCGAACAGACACGATGACGTCTGGCTAAAAAAAATGCAATCCAAATACAAATCAGAATCAACAAATTTAAATGTTTAACACATTTATACATACACGTGCATGTATGTAGTTGTGTATGTATGTACTAATGCTATATTAGACTGGTTTCCTTTGGTTCGAACGATTTGTGTATATACATACATATGTATGTACATATGTAATTATCGTCGCATCTGAAGTGAAGCCATATAAATAGGTAAATTTTTTTCTTCATTACCATTGAGTTTCTTGGCAGAGTTAGAAAGAAACGCTAGCTTTGCATAGTAGTAACAAAAACATCACAAAATAAAAGACCAGTCTAATTTATACCCATACATACGCATACATTCCTACACACATACATACATGCATGTATTTAGCTGGCTGCTGAATTTCTCACACTTGAGAGTTTTGGTTTAAGATACTACAATAACAATGCCTCAACAATGAATTCCTTGTGACTGAATCTACTGCTGGATCGTACTATTTTCTTTGTTTTGTGTATTAGATTGTTGCTATTTTCTCTTCTTATTTTCTCTATTTATTTTTTAATAGGTAGTTGAGCTCTGCTTAAGTATTTCGCAACACTAGATACTGCTAAATATTTAGAATGTGAACTGACAGCTCTGTCTGCCTCTATCTCTTTTACTCTCACTGTCTACGATGCCGTTATGCCGTTAAGTTGAAATACTGGTAAATGTCTGTTGGTCAATTGTCAAATACATACAGACATACAAACACACACAAACACACATGTGCACCACATACAATTAGCTGCTCGAATGTTGCTATTGTTGTTGTTGATGTTGCTGTAGCTGCTATTGCGCAAGTGCGGCGGCTCTGCTGCTTTGCTTTTGTTGCAGGTCGAAACGAAGGTGGCGGTAGCTGGGAAGGGAGTGGCAAGGTTTCTCTACTTTCGCATTTATTGTCAGTCATTAGTTGTTGTTGCTGTTGCCGCTGCTTCCTCTGCTCATCGTCTCAGCTTTCTGCAAAAAATGTAGAAAAAAGGGCAAAAAATAAATTACAACAATGCTCCACGACATCAGAGACGAAATAGCACACAAATAATAATAATAATAATAAAAAAAAAACAGATACAAAATTCCACACGTAAAGCCAATTCGACTTATAGATTCCCTCTAACCAGAAAGAAAGAAGTTTTCCCGTTATATAATCAGCACAAAAGAAGTTCAATATATCGAATCATCTACAATTCATGAACTGTTATCAATGTATGTATGTATGTACATATGTATGTACATATGTAGATACATACATACATATGCACATATCTATGTAAGTAATGTTATAAAGGATTAGTTTTTGCCTTGATCTATTAATAGTAAATTCAAATTTTGGTTTGTGATAAGGATATAACAGTGCAGTATTTATTTCATAGTAAATCTATAAGAAAACGGAGAGGGACGAATTTATTAAAAAGAAAGAAAAAGTTCCTTCTATTTCTGCCCATACGAAATGGTGTAAATTTTATTCCCCTTAAAGAACCGATTGTACCCCTTCGCCGAAGCTGTTAATATAACAGTGAAACCTTCCAATAATAACTCTTATAAATAAGGTAATGACTAAAGATTTTTTGCAGTAGACCTTTGCATATGTACATATCTATGTACATATATACCTTTTCGCTCCATTGGATACAGGGTATATATAATAAGCAAATAATAATAAAAAATGAAGCAAGTAAGTCGACTCGTCGACTTGGGTATACCATACACCAGGTGAAACAAATATTTCAAATTTTGAAAACCAAATGTATGTCTATTAAATTGTTTTTACATGTTTCATAGTATGTGCTATCTCGCTCACTCTACGAACACACGAGCACTCTAGCGCCGCTACTAGCCAACGGCCAATTCTGGCCTTGTGGACCGCTTAGTAAAATACGTTCATACGCATATTTAGCATGTTTCTAGTCCGATTTCAATAAAATTTGGTAGTTTGGTAGAAATAGATAAGATTAATTAGTCTGCCGAATTTGAATGCGATAGTCAAAAAACTACAGGAGGAAATCGGTTTTTTTTTAAATTATGGAGGCGGAAGCGGGCGTGGCAAAATTTGAAAATAGCCAGTTTCTGCGCGTCTATTACGCTAGTACACATACCAAATTTGATGTCTCTAGCTATTATACTTTTTAAGAAAAACAGTTTTATGAGATTTCTGGGGGCGTAAGGGGGCGTGGCAAAAAGTTTGAACAATTAATTTCTGCGCGCTAACTAAACGGGTATACAAACTAAATTTGATGTCTCAAGCTGTTATACTTTTTAAGAAAAATAGTTTTATGTGATTCCTGGGGGCGTAAGGGGGCGTGGCCGAAATTCCAATTAACTCTATATATGTATATAATACACGAGTATACATACCAAATTTGGTGGCTTTAGCTCTTATAGTCTCCGAGATCTGCGTGTTCATACGGACGGACGGACAGACGGACATGGCTAGATCGACTCGGCTGTTCATCCTGATCAAGAATATATATACTTTATAGGGTCGCAGAAGCTTCCTTCTGCCTGTTACATACATTTTGGTGACTTTAATATACCATTTCACCCTATGGGTGTATGGTATAAAAAGTAATGCCCCTTGCGTAAAATGCAAATGGGCCACATTGCAATTATAACTTGAAAAAGTGCAGAACGTAAAAATTAACTCAATTAAAAAAATATACATATATTTATATATATGTATATTAAACTTAGGATAAATGGGGGGTACAAAAGATTTGGTGGCTGGGAGCGGGGCAGAGCCAGTTGGCGTTGGCGTTGGATTTCATGTTGCAGTTTGTAATATTCATAGTCGACCATTCTGATACTCAATATGGATGGAGCATGTAGAATGGAGTTTCATTTCAAATATGTAGAAAGAAGACCGAAGAAGATGACGTATAAATGATATAAATGCTATATGTATGTATGTATGTACATCATACATTTTTGCGGTGTGCGCGCACTTATCTCTCACATTACTTGAAAGATAGCCCACTTTCCTATGGATACAGTGCATCAACTGTGTATGCAGAATACTAAATAATAGAATACTAAAATTGTTGCTGTACACAAATATTTTTGATAGAGTGTCAGTGTAAATGCATTTGTATGTAATTTGGTTGATATATCCCCCCTCAATTCGACACACCCTCTTCCCCGTCTTCTGCACTTTTCCATCATAGTCGTCCGTCTCATCATGCAGCTTCAATTTTCATTTTTTCCATCTGGTCTGGTGAGCGTGACGGTGACACGTTGCCATGGGATTATTGCCAACGACCAAGAAGAAGCAGATGATAAAGCAGAGAGATGGAGCAAAAAAAGAGGAAAAAAATCAAAAAGAAATTGCACAGCAGCTGCAACTTCATTGCAACCAGCCGACCAACCAGCGTCAATGCGGATGCGTGTCATGCGTATGCATACAGTTTGAGAGCCACTGCACTGTGCTATCCCCATTACAGTTTCGAGAGCATTATGTTCGTTTAACAAAGTTAACACACTTTTGTCGCTCTTACATAATCACTAAAAATGGCCCATGGGCATTGTTTGGTTTCGTTTTTTTCTCTTTTGGAGGGTTTTTTTTTGGTTTTTTCTGTTGGTTTGTTTTGTTTTCTTTTGTTTTTTGGGCTAAACCTCAGTTCGTCAGCATCTGTTTTAAAAAGACACACACAAAACGGATTCCAGATAGAAGTGACGAAAACTTCAGAAACTAAAAAGAGCCAACTCTAAAATACCCTGTTAAGGTTATTATTTTAGTCATAAAGCATAAATAAACCTTGTAAACTGTTATCGAACCATTCTTTTTACAGCATCTTCCACCTTAGTTTTTTGACTTTGAAAGTTGTTTAAGGTGGTTCGAAAGTTCGAAATTTTCATTTGATGTTGTAGTAGAGGGATACTTAAGGACAATCCGTCGATTACATATAGAGATTTTCGAATATGTAAAAAGGAAAGCTCGGTTTTGTAGATATCCTAGGCTACAATATCCCCTTTCCCCCCTCAATATGCATGTCTTTCGACTTGGTCCAACACAGTTGGTTAGTGGTTTATGTATTACATGGCACTGAATATAGATTACCAGAGAAAATTCTGAATTTAATGTCGGAGACTCTTGTTTCTAACCAGACTTGGTTAATTGACTAATTAGTAAGTCATTTTATTTTGTTGACAACTACATCGTAATACCCTTGTATCTTAAATTATGAGCATGTATCTCTGTACACAATGGCGGGCCAAAATGGGTCCTAACAAAGAAAGTTCTCCCAAAAGTTGCCTCATTCGACTGGAATCGATTTAAAGTATCAATCAATCGTATTCTTGGAAATTTGTCTTATTGCTAGTTTTACTAGACCTACAATTTTTCACAGGATTCATTGTGTGCATTATGAAAGCCAAATCACTTGTCCTAGTAAGAATGACATTGTTAACTAATATTTCTTACCTCCACTGTAAGTACATTTCGTTGTCTTTCTTAGTAAATAAACGTACGTGCAATGACGAAGAGAACATTCGCAAATATCTTTTAAATATTCATATAAATACATTCATAATGTGTAATAGATTTGAAAATAAAATTAATACATATAATGAAAACAAAAAGGACTTTTTTTTTTGTGGAGTCAATTAACATCCACCTGTTTTTCAAAATGTAGCCTCATCATTATTTGTATTCAGACAACCTCCAAGTAATGTACAGGGTATATTTTGGGAAAAAAATGAAAATGTGTTGGCCAGGCCGTTTGTTTGCCGTTGCTTTATCGGTGACTAGACGACGGCGCTGCTGTCCGTTTAATTTTCAACTCAATTTTTCATGTCTCTGTCTTATGTGTGTGTGTTTGTGTGTGTCAAGGGTTGCGTTTATTATTTTATGGCCATGTGGAAATCTACAGAAAATGTCAAAAAAAAAAAAAAACCAACAGAGAATGTCTTTCCCCCTCTCTCCTTCTCTCTCTCTTGATGTCGTTTTCTTTCTCTCTATCTGTTTCTTTGACCGTTCATCGTCCGATCCGTTAACATTTTCAGTTTTTATGATCGACAACAAAAATTCTCAAGTGCCTTAAACGCGAAATCGTAAACTTGGCGCATGGTTGTAAAACAATTAAAACAATGCAACGAGAGAGACAAGACCAAACACTCTGAGAATTTTCCAATCCCTGAAACTCAGTTGGAAATTCTTAGCGCCGAAAAAGGTCCTGTAAAATCTTTCACCCACTATACGAGAAAGTATTTTGTTCTTTCAACTGTACAATAGATGTACATATGTATGTATATGTATGAAATTAAGATTTGGTAAAGACTCTTTCAAAGATAATTGTCCTGGCCAAATATAGCAAATGAAGAATAGAATAGAAATTTTTTTTATCTTGCATAAAGGTCAGAAATGTACAACTCATAGAAGGCAACAGTGGTCAGAAAGCTTCCCATAGGAATGATCGGCGGAATACAGGAATATTTATCAATACTCTTAGTTATTTTGAAGCGATTGTTTAAAAAATGTGTATTTGACGTTTATTTTACCTATTAATTGACTAATTTTTATCACTATTAGAAATTAAACGAGAGATCGGCGCGAAAATTGGTTCGGTCAAAGCAATTGTTTTGCTTTTAACGCGATTGTCATTAGGGCTAGTTTATTATTTTACTCATATAATCGGATAACTATTTAATATAGCTACATTTAAATGTGGTACATTTAAAATACGATAAAGTATCGTGCTATATCCTGCTCTGCTTCATCTTAAGTTTGTAGGTCGTTCCTTCGCGAAAATTCTACATCAGAGAAGAAACAAACGCGAAAGAGTGTACAAACTTCGGTTACAACGAATTTGGAATTGTTAAATTAATAAAGCTTTCTTTTGAGACAAATGACCCAAAATTTTTAAAATAAAAGTTGATTTCCTTTGCAACCATTAATTGTCAAAACATTTTTAAAATAATTAGCTGTTTAAATTTACCATATTTCCCTTTTTTCTCGAATTTTTAAAGCTCGATTTTTTAAAGTTTTTCATTTAACATAAGTATAATAGGTACACAATATTTTAGCAGATTTCCATAAATCTGATCATTTTCTGTCATATATTGAGCCTATATTATAATAGTAAAGTGAACCAACAACATCAATATGGTCCCCCATCCTGTTACAACTTTTTTGTTGTGAATGAGCAAGTTCTGATAAGCAAACATAGAGTGGTCCATAAGCAGGACGTTGAGCCCAGCCCAGAATTAGGGCGAGGTACAAATGTATAGCGGAACATAGTGATTTTTGAAAAGTCTTCCCACTACGCCCCCCTGGATCCATCCATGGCCAAGGCTCATTACAAACTTTGGCTGAACTAACATAGAATATCATTGTTTAATTTGGTGATAAGAACCGAGGGGCTTCTCCACCTCTACGTCTCACATCAACTATTAGTGTGGGGAGGCGTTGAAAGGGAGGAGGGCTTATCTTGTTATCATTTGGAACCTGTTATCAGAGTTCACTTACCTTTTAGCAAACAGTTTCCATTGGTATCTTTTTGATTGGACCGTCCATCGTTACATTGGTGCTATCTCTTCCATCAACACCATCACCCGCACCTCCTTTATATTCCTCAATTGATGGTGGGGGACTAGCATTGGAACTCGGCATGGTGGTTTGATTCATTGACGTATTCTGGGTAAATTCAGTGCCATAGCCACCGACCATTGAGGGTAATCCTTGTGAGCTGCTCGAATGCTGGACGCCATTGGTGGTATTGGTGATATCATGTCGAAGACGTGGGCAACAAATGCGTCGGCAGGCGGTCCACACCTGCGGCTGGCAACCGACCACAATGAATATAAATACTCCTTGTAGGGCATTGATCAAATCGGTGATTAACCAGGCTGAATCTGGTCCACCCACTATCCAGGATATTAGATCCGCTATCCATGTGACGCCCATGACGACAACAAGCTTGAGGCAGACTTTAACCAAAGCCGATTTCTCCGATGATGATTTAACATCGTCACGTTTCCACAATCCGCAGGTCAATTGATGAGTCGTTGAGATAAAGAGCACTATATTAGCGCAAAGAAGCAAGCCGATAGGCCCGAAGAAATAGGCTAATATGGGCAGCGATTGCTTATCGAACCAACAATAGTGTTGGCCAAATCCTGGTCTCAGTGCCGTCTCCGATGGCACAACTAATTGGTCGACACAAACGGCTATGGAGCATATCAATAAGGGCACACCCCATGCATAAACCGAGTAAAGACGCAGACGTAGTGCTTCCTGATTTCGTTCAAGCGAACTGGGACGGAAGTCACGAAAAGTCCACCAGATGTTAAAGCACATGGTATTTAGCCAAAAAAAGGCCGAAAGGAAAAAGAATTGTATTCCTACTGCCAGCATTAGGCAGGTGGGCGAACCCAGTTCCACCGACGTATTTAATTCCTCAATGGCCAGCAGAATCTTGCCCACCAGCAGGCAAAAGATGTAATAGATCTGGCATCTCCAGTGGAGGGCATGATGTACAGCGGGCAACATATAGCCAGCTACCAGAGTGGCAGCCAAAAAGACGACCGAGACCAGCAGTCCACCCGTAATGACAGCCTGTTGCAGATGTTTTCCGGACGATGTGATTACGTCGTGATCCCTGGACAAATCGGCTGAATCGGCGACTAATGTGAAATGCCTAGTGCAGGCTATAATTTTCACTTCGTCCTCTCGTCCTTGGGTGTGTTCTAGACAATATTCCTGGGCCGTTAAATTTGTATGCTGCAGGCGTATGGAACCTGAGCTATGATTTAATTGTGCCTCTGCCCAGTCACCGGCTATGGCATAGCCACCGCCATTTGAACACTCTGGTAGACCATAAGTTGTCTGATAGCTGCCAATCTCCAGCTGTGGACTCAATTTCAGTTGGCCATCACCGGGACTTGTGTTTACATTGCATTTCTTTAGGTTTGCATCATAATTTCCCCATTTGCCACAGCATTTCCGTAGGCGCAAGGGCGAAGGAGCAAAGGAAGGACCAGGAGAGGCACCACTCCCCGTTGCCACATTCTGCACTTGATTCTGGACGGGATTAGGCTGCAGGCGGCAAACCAAGGCCACATCACGATCCACACAATAGTTGCTAGGCTCAACCAGCAAAACACGTTCTCGCACATATAACGTGCCATTGGGAAATATCATGACATTGGCCTGACGACTGCTAAAGATCTCCACGAGATCCTCTGGATTGACGACGCCTTCTTCCCCTTCAAGAGCGGATCGGGAGCAATTGGGGCGTTTGTTTGGTAAAAATTTCATAAAACGTGGACTGGCTCCCGTGGGCTCGAAGAAACGTTGCTGTTGTATTAGATAAACCAATGGCACCCAAAGCTCTGAGGAGCCCGCTATACAGGATTGGGTGGTCACATTTAGATATTCGCCCAAATGGCAGCATTTGTTGAGCTTCACACGAGGTGGTGGCGGCGGCGGACGGGGTGACGAGGAGCTGGAATTGTTACCCACAATCTGGCCCAGTGACGAGCTCAGATATAAAAGGAAACCAAACAACAGCAGGAATACTTTTTTATCCATTTGGATGTCTATGTGTTGATTATACTGGGGGATATTTCTTATTTTCAATTTGATGTGTTGTGCGGCTTGTCAGAGAGTTGTTGTTGAGCGCCCACTCCACACTTAAACAAGAAAAAAAAAAAACAAAAGAAAATTCTATCCAATTCTCACGCGTTTTTTTTTTATTTTTTTATTTTAATTAAATACTGATTCTGGTTGGTTTCTTAAGGGGTTGATTGTCAAGTCATTATTATGATTATTTTTCATTTTTCGTACACTTTTTTCTGTTCACTTTTCATCTCTTTTGTATTTGTTGTTTTTCATTGCCATTTTCCATTTTCAATTTTCTCACTAAGAGCAATTTCACTTGCTCTCACTCTCTATTTCTTGCTAATTTAACAAACAAATTTTTGCTGTGATGGGTGAGCCAAAGAAGCATTAAAGCGCGTCGGATAAAAGAAAACAAACAACAACGAAAAAAATAATGCTTAATTTATTATAAAAATAATAAGACCCCGAAACGCACGACCACTCGTCTTGAACATAAAAACTACACTGACTAGTGTTGGGAAATCCATCGATGGGACCATCGATAGTATGTTTACATTTTGAGTGCTCAGTGCTGACGATTTAGCTACATTTCGGACAAATAAGGCTAAACGGGAACACACCACAAATGTGAGCATGAACTTAAAGTATATATGTAATTTAATTTCATAATATTGTGCACATCATGAAAGTGAAAAAAAGTTTACATAAATTGTTCCTCAATTTTCTCTAAAATAAGATAAGAGGATATTGAAATGTTTAAAAAAATAATAACCCACAGTGTGAATTCTTATTTTTGATTTAAAAAAAAAAAATTAAAAATAATTGAATTGTTATGGAATTGCATTGTTTATATGAATAAAATAAGAAAAAAAATGTTCTCCCAAAATTGAGCGAAATAGGCGATTCGATATAAAAAATTAAGAGAATCGCCGAAATTACCTCTTCTCAGATGCAGTCGTATAAATTTAGTTATAGTATTTCCAAAAATATTTATCAAATTTTAACTAATCAGTAATGTATCATTAACAAATAATAATCAAAAATAAAAGTTATTTCTAAGATTTATTTCCAAAATCATAATTTTTTTAGAAGACTAGTGTTGGGAAATTGGTAATTCTGTTATTAAAATTCGAACTTAAAATTCTACTTTTGGTTATCGAGACATCTGAGGCTTTTAGAAACTCTGGTTTTTTGACTTGCCCATCTGTCATTGGACTTAGTTAAAGGTATTATATTTTTCACTTTTGATTCAGACCAAGTCGATAAAGCAAGTCGCATTCGGGTTTAATGAAAATTAACAAAGCGAAAAAGACCAACTGAATTTAAAAAAGGAAAATGCCAAGAGGACGATGTGCAAATCATAAAGGACGATCTCGGCAGTTTACGCCAGCGGATCAACTGCAGCAGGATCTGGACGAGAGCCTAAGAATGGCTCGAGCTCAAGTCGGCGGAGTTAAACCGAAAACCGACGATAACAATAAAAAATCCAGTAGCTCGGAGAATTTACGAACTCGTGAAATGAATCGGGATATATATTTAAAAAAATGCAAGTCTTCCGTGCAATCAACAACGGTGTACATAGCCTAATTGAAATATCCAATCCGAATCGTCCGGGTAATCCAAATGCCTTAAGGAGGACAGCTTCACAGAAACTTAACGAACTACCAGAACGTCTTGACGAAGACCAATTGCCCGAGCTTAGGCGCTGTGAGCGTGAACGAGCCCGTGACCGGAAGGAGTTACAGACAAGCCAGGTCGAGGCTGATTTGGCCAGATTGGCCATCATACGCAAAGAGCGTGAGGCTGCTGCCGAAAAACGCTCTAATGCCAAGCGGGAGATACAGGAGGCCGCTGCATTGGCCACTCAATCGAATTTATATCTAAAGAAAAAAATCGGCTAATACGGAACAAAGTAACTCAAATAAAAATAGTAAGGACGAGAGGCTTAGTTGCATGGAAATAGAAATTAATTTTAGTAAGATTAGCATTAACAATACAAATATTGTACGTAAAAGGCGTCGCGACACTAAGATCCCGAACCTTGAGAAATCGTCAAATTTATCTTCAAATACACAAGAGTCCAAAAACTCAACTAAAGGGCGTGAGGACAAATAGAATCCAATTAGCCAACCTTAATCAAACGTAAGCCAATTGTATTATTCAGTGTGACATATTCTTCGTTTGCTATGTGTACATATAAGGATTTTTTTGAAAAATTGTTACTTTGATAAATTTAGTAGGCTGGTATGTTCATGCCTTTCGTTTAGTTTAGTTGCTTTGAATTCAGTTGGATTCGTTTCAGTTGATTTCGATTTTAGTTCACGTTCATTTCGATTTTGTAAATTTTTAGATTTTCCCTTAAAAAACACGAATGTATAGAAAAGTCCAACAATTATCAAAAGGAAACAAAACAAATAAACGCGCTCGCTAAATACTATTACTAATCTAACGGGACCGGAACAATTTTTTTTAGTCAAAATTGATATTGTGCAGACAATTGCATCACCACCAATCAATTATATATACCAGAAGCTCAGTAGTCACAGGAAGATTTGCAAGGTGCATTTATTGTGGGTAAGATGTTGAAAACAAAAACGATAATAATTTTATCATAATCATTTAAACTTTTGCAGCTTGGCAGCGCACTGCCATTTTAACGCTGCGGAGTGAAAGCATATAAAACGATTCGCAATACTACATAATAAAGATCTCTGGGGAATCGGGTGAAATATAGGAGAATTATTTAAAGACCGTTGACAAAATTCCAAATTTCCAAAATAAAATACGCAAATCCAATGAAGCGCGGAACTTTGAAACGCTCGCTCTCTGAGAATAATATATCAAATGGTTTGGTCTGGTTTGATCGGATAATTATGTCTGATCTTCAAGTCGCTAATGGATCTCCAGCGCCAATGCAAAATTTGAATACGGCAAACACAAACGGAAACGGAAACACAAATGCTGGAACAACAATTGCTATAGCATCAAATGTTGTACCAACAAATTCTATTCCGACAAATGCGGCATCAGCCGCATCTATAACAACTCCAGGTACACCATCATTGTGCGATCATTATCAATTGCTAGGCAATGGAAGCATCCATTTGCGTGGCATTCATCCTGATGTAGACAACCACATACCAAATCTGGAGCGCCGCAAGTCCAGCTGCTGTCAACGTCATACCCTGATTCATGATACTTGCGCCAATTGTGACATGGAATTGTGCGAAGAATGCGGATACTCCTGTGTAGAATGTGCTCAGTTTATTTGCCGCTTTTGTGTCCTGATGTTGTGAGTAAAAGTCTTGCCAACTCAAATGATTGTATTATTTATTGTTTCATCTGTATTTCAGTGGCAACGGACCCCAGGAAGAGGCTGAAGAACCATTGTGCGAGCGTTGCCAAATGTTCTTTGCTTAAAAGTTCGCTCAGGTACGAACACAAAGGCCCTTTTAATCAAAAGAAAAACTTTATTTCCGTTTCGGTCCTTAATATAAAATTCTAAAAAAATAACATAAAATTGCAACAACATTTGAAATGGGGAAAAATATAAACACACAACAAAAAAAAGGTTGGAACTGTTTTTGAATTTCGCGCTGTCCTCACTATTACAAAACTAAAACACTGTAGTTTCTGAAATAGTGCTGTATAATGTCCCGCTTCGACTTATCGTTAATGTTTTGCAACACTGTCGACCAATAGCAAAGTATGTAAAAAGCTGAAGTGGGAAGTTTTCAACTAATTTCAAAACTATAATGGAGGGCAAAACATTAAAACGTGCCCGTTCCGAGGATGAGGATAACAACAATAATATAACCCAGATGAAGGTCTGGGTTAGCCAAAAGATATCCGATATGCGTGATGCCTCCAAGATGAAAGCAGTCCATGGTAAGAACAAACAGTATATTTTTTTTGGGCGCCAAAAATAAAGGAGGACTGTGTAACGAATTTATGTACATATGTATATTTTTTTCCCCCTTTGCAGAGAAAACAACACAAATGCTATTCAGTGCTTCTGCCGCTGGCAGCAAAGATAAACCACAGCAGTCGAACGTTCTTCTGGTTCCAACTGGTGCAACGGTTCCTGGAGCTACTGCTGCATCGTTACACGAACACTATCAATTGCTGGGAAATGGTATTATACATTTGCGGGATCTTCATCCCGATGCAGTCAATCCGAATCTGGAGCGCCGCAAGTCCAGCTGCTGTCAACTTCATACCCTGATTCATGATACTTGCGCCAATTGTGACATGGAATTGTGCGAAGAATGCGGATACTCCTGTGTAGAATGTGCTCAGTTTATTTGCCGCTTTTGTGTCCTGATGTTGTGAGTAAAATTCTTGCCAACTCAAATGATTGTATTATTTATTGTTTCATCTGTGTTTCAGTGGCAACGGACCCCAGGAAGAGGTGACGCATGGGTTGCCAAATTTCTTTGCTTAAAAGTTCGCTCGTAAACACAAAGGCCCTTTTAATCAAAAGAAAACTTTATTTCCGTTTCGGTCCTTAATATAAAATTCTAAAAAAATAACATACAATTGAAACAACATTTGAAATGGGGAAAAATATAAACACAAAAAAAAAGGTTGGAACTGTTTTTGAATTTCGCGCTGTCCTCACTATTACAAAACTAAAACACTGTAGTTTCTGAAATAGTGCTGTATAATGTCCCGCTTCGACTTATCGTTAATGTTTTGCAACACTGTCGGCCAATAGCAAAGTATGTAAAAAGCTGAAGTGGGAAGATTTCAACTAATTTCAAAACTATAATGGAGGGCAAAACATTAAAACCTGACCGTTCCGAGGATGAGGATAACAACAATAATGTAACCCAGATGAAGGTCACAATGCTATTCAGTGCTGCTGCCGCTGGTGCAACGGTTCCTGAAGCTACTGCTGCATCGTTACACGAACACTATCAATTGCTGGGAAATGGTATTATACATTTGCGGGATCTTCATCCCGATGCAGTCAATCCGAATCTGGAGCGCCGCAAGTCCAGCTGCTGTCAACGTCATACCCTGATTCATGATACTTGCGCCAATTGTGACATGGAATTGTGCGAAGAATGCGGATACTCCTGTGTAGAATGTGCTCAGTTTATTTGCCGCTTTTGTGTCCTGATGTTGTGAGTAAAAGTCTTGCCAACTCAAATGATTGTATTATTTATTGTTTCATCTGTATTTCAGTGGCAACGGACCCCAGGAAGAGGCTGAAGAACCATTGTGCGAGCGTTGCCAAATGTTCTTTGCTTAAAAGTTCGCTCAGGTACGAACGCAAAGGCCCATTTAATCAAAAGAAAAACTTTATTTCCGTTTCGGTCCTTAATATAAAATTCTAAGAAATAACATAAAATTGCAACAACATTTGAAATGGGGAAAAATATAAACCAAAAAAAAAAGGTTGGAACTGTTTTTGAATTTCGCGCTGTCCTCACTATTACAAAACTCAAATACCCTAGTTTCGTTGTATTAAGTCTACACTGTAGTTTCTGAAATAGTGCTCTATAATGTCCCGCTTCGACTTATCGTTAATGTTTTGCAACACTGTCGACCAATAGCAAAGTATGTAAAAATCTGAAGTGGGAAGTTTTCAACTAATTTCAAAACTAAAATGGAGGGCAAAACATTAAAACGCGCCCGTTCCGAGGATGAGGATAACAACAATAATATAACCCAGATGAAGGTCTGGGTTAGCCAAAAGATATCCGATATGCGTGATGCCTCCAAGATGAAAGCAGTCCATGGTAAGAACAAACAGTATATTTTTTTTGGGCGCCAAAAATAAAGGAGGACTGTGTAACGAATTTATGTACATATGTATATTTTTTTCCCCCTTTGCAGAGAAAACAACACAAATGCTATTCAGTGCTTCTGCCGCTGGCAGCAAAGATAAACCACAGCAGTCGAACGTTCTTCTGGTTCCAACTGGTGCAACGGTTCCTCGAGCTACTGCTGCATCGTTACACGAACACTATCAATTGCTGGGAAATGGTATCATACATTTGCGGGATCTTCATCCCGATGCAGCCAATCCGAATCTGGAGCGACGCAAGTCGCGCTGCTGTCAACGTCAAACATTGATACATGATAAGTGCTGCAATTGTTCAATGGATTTGTGTGAAGAATGCGGTTACTCCTGTGCGGAGTGTGGTCAATTTGTGTGCCGTACTTGTGTTATGTTGTTGTAAGTAAATGAATGAATTCTAAATTGTAGCCCCCGAAATACATGCATATATTTGGCTTGTACACTATTTGCAGTGGCAGTCAACCACAAGAGGAGGCGGATGATCCATTGTGCGAGCGTTGCCAAATGTTTTGCCGTTAAATTAGAAGGCCGCATAGCGCGAAAGTACAAATTTATAACTATAAGGCAATAATATTTATTATTTTTTTTCTAAACAAAAAGAGCAAATAATATATTTATAAACATAAAAAGAACTTAAAACTGTGTCTACACTTTGCCACGGAATTTGTGATATTTCTGATGGTCCTTTACAAGACTTTCGTACATCCGAGCACCAGCTTCACTGCTAGCACGTAGGATAAAGTGTCCCGAACGATGATCACAGAGGCCAATCAACTCATGGCAAATTCTTACAACGTGCACTTTGACCTGTCGGATAAATAAGATATAAAGAGATGAGATGGAACACATTTTTATAAAAAGATAACGAGAGATATAAACCTTTTCAAATAGAGTGGTCGGTCTTTCGGTGGCAACCATCTGTTTAATGGTGAAAATCAACAGGAATGGCGCCACACGTTTCACAGCCAAGCCTTGACTTGTGGCCATCGTGGCCATCACTGAGGCCAATTTTAAGCCCAACTCCCCCAGACCATCTAATTCCGTTTCACTAAGATCGTGAGCCTGTTTGCGTTCGCACCGATAACAGACAATGGCCTGAACCAGATCCTGACACAGTGCTGTCATTTGGGCAGCTCGATCTGACATTAATGCATTATGCTGGCGTAACAGAACCATTAAATTATCCGTGATGGACGAGAATAGTTGTACGAAATCTGACCAATTGCCACCAGCGTTGAGATACCGTTTAATATTTACATCCAACATTGTGCCCAAGAGGCAATCAAGGGTTTCGCCAGTTAGGGGAACAGTTCGATTGCTGGACAAAGAGCGTTGGGCTTCCAAAAGAAGTAACATTTGGCGAGCATATAAACCATCCGAAGGCACTGGCAGGCGAAGAGATGCACTTACACATATCAATTCAAAATGTTCGTTTAGCATCTGGGAGAAAAAATTGATATTATTAGCAATAGAAATACCAAACTATATCTTGCTACTTTACCGCTCCTTTAATGTTGCTCAGCGAGCATTTGGCAAAGAGTCCCATTAATGTTAGGACATTGGAAAGATTCGTTGTTCCTGTTGTTAGCCCGTTGTCATTCATCTGACTGGAGAGATGTTTTAGGAGTAGAAAAAAATCTTCGTTGGTCTTATAGCCAATAATTAACTTAATTGCTGGCTCTAAATTTTGTATGATGTCTTCCTTGACATTCTGCATAGAGTTAATATCGTCATTGAGTTGTCGCCAATAGCTGCTCAATACGAACTCAATCTCATCCGAATCGAGATGAAGTCGCTGTCGATGACTTAGGGCCACATTAAGCAGACGTATGGCATGGGCATTACGATAGTTAACCGAATGGCCTATGTAAATCTTACAAATGCGACGAAAATTGTCATCGATAATTTCGTCGTCCTTTGACTCTGCCTCTGGCTTGCGATTAATGCAGCTAGTTACATAGATGGCATATCCTCCCAAGGTTAAGTCCACAAATTCTTTATATGCTAAAGCATCTTTACGAGTGGATCGAAATTTGTGATTCACCATTTGGCCATATATCTCTAATAGAGGCTGCAATTGACGCTGCTGTAAACGACGTCCTTGTGCTCCAGTTGCCCCCGACAGTGTCTCTATGGCCAGTAAAAGCAAACGGCATTGCTCCGTGGGCAATTTTTTACCAGTGGCTGACATTTGCTCCTGCAGGTACTCAATACAGCTTTTTAAAAAGTTCTCGCTACCAGGAGCTTGACGACGTATGCAGCGTGAAAATAGCGACTCGTAGAATTTCCAGCCAATCGTCGTGGATGTGGTGACCATATTCAGCATTTCGCTGATCAATGGAAAGTGAGTGAAAATAGGCAACGGTTGACCAAAGTGCATCATATCTATAAATAAGATGCATAAGATTCATTTGTAAAGATTTTTGTATCCGGAAGAAACTTACCAATTAGTTGCTCTAAGACATGATTGGCAGCTTCTGTTTGATTTCCAATATCTGCAGAGAGATCACAGTGGAGGGCAAACAGTATTAACCAAATGCGAAACTTTAAAGTTGTGCCTAGTTGGTTGAGTGGCAGCTTTTGCAGTGTGGCTACCAATTCCAAGGCAGATGGCAGTTGAAATTCCTTCTTATGCTGCTCCCTAATTGCAGTCGACCAGGAGGTATCCCCCTCGTCCAATTTCAATTTGATCAGCAATGATCCTTTTGACTTTTTTAATTCCTTTGCTTCGGCTACAAACTTCTGAATTAGATGTATACAATGAAGCTCTAGGCATTCGGCATCTGCCACATACTCTTCCTCATCCATGGGTATACGTAATTGCTTTTGCTGTAGCGAGAGTCTCTTGAGCTGTTGGGGCTTTACCAACTGGGCCAGGTCATCTGAACAAGCATCAGAGCTGGACCCTTGCAACCATTTGCTCTCTGCCAATTGGAGTTCGAGACGCTGAAGGCGTTGACGGCACGAGCTCTTACCAAAGTTGTGGACCCTCTGTTGGATCAGTGTCCATTCGGCGTGCGACAGGAAGCCATGTAAATTCATTGGACGTTCGGTGAGTTTAAGACCATCTGGCCAATAGTGGGCCACGAGCAATTCCAGTGCACTAGCCCGCTCAGTGCACTCTAGAAAGGCGTTCATCTGCCGGCGGTTATGCTCCTGGGCTAATAAGCAGAGACCAAATTGTTTCAATACTCCGCCAGTGTGATCAAGTTGCTGTTCGATTTCCAACTGATGATGATGCACTTGCTCAGCTAGGCGTGTGCCTAGCAAATACTGCGACAAGAGGGCTGCATGCAGTTCACGTGCAAAGTCCAAATTCTCGGGCAAAACCAAAGAGTCTGAATCGTCGGCTAACAGTTCACCAAAGGAATGAAGCAGGGTCTTCCAAATGACAAGTGAAGGTTTGGTCATCAGTTGACTTATTAATTTGGTGAAAGCTGCTCCAGCCGATTGACTGGGCCACGTTTGATTCAATTGCTGGAATGGATCATGGCGGGTTTGAATATATAACGGTACAGATTTCTCAAAGATTAGTTTCAGAAATGCATTGCTGTCACTGGTTGTCGTCGTGATAGTGGAGTTATCCAAGTCAAGTTTCCTCTTTTTTGAATTGCTTTCAGTTCCAACTGCCACGGAAAGTGGGTATTTGCTAAGCCATTCCTTAAGCGTTTTCAGTAACTGCATAATGAAGCGTTCCGCTCGACTAAGACGTCGGATTATGTTCATCAGCTGGACCAGATACTCCGAATACAATTGTTCCTCCTCTGTGTCTTGTTTAATTGTGGTCATTAGCCAAATAGTTATTTGATAAACATTATCCTCAACCAGCAAGGGATTGAACTGAAGGGCCGAGCAAACAAGCCTTAGTACCTGCTTAAGATGGCTCTCTTTGTAGAGGCGGACGAACTGCAGCAATTGTGTGGCTATAAAATTAAATGGTGTAGTTTTCTTTTGTTTAAAATCTATTGAAATGCCATGACGACGAAGCGAATCAAGGGCGTGGGCTGCCAAGGCCAGAGACTCATCTGGCCTGTCTATTCCTTTTGTGGCCAGTGCAAAGTTAAGTATTTCCGACAATACGGAAAATTCATAGCGATGATTGTAAATTGCTGCTTCCAGGCAATAAAGGCGGACATGTAAGGGTATGTCCTGCTGTCCAAGACGTTCTATCCGCTCCTTTTCTTCCAAAGGTTCAGTGTATTGTTTCTCCACAGCGGACAGATCCTCGAAAAATGTTACCTGCAGCTTCAGGTGTAGCAATAATTCCACTAGTGGCTTAATAACCCATTGATCATAGGCTAAATGGTGATTCTTATGCCTCTGGGCACGCTGGGCGTATTCTCTAAGCTGCTTCAAATGCTCCGCAATGTATTCTCCGTGGTGTTCATGACCGGTTTGCTGTGGTTTCAGATCCAACGCATATTTCTGATAGCATTGAAAGAGAATGCCATAGGCCATCATCAGCACTTGACTATTAGCTCGCAAAGCATCTTGGTTCAGGTCTGAATTGATAAGTCTTTCGATTAGCTTCAAGTCAATTAATGTGATTTGACCATCACTTAATTCGAGAAACATCTTCTTGATTATGACCTCCATAAGCTGACATTTGCTGTCCACGCTGACCAGGCCCGGCTGCGAGCGCAATGCGTACAACTGTTGCAATTGTTCCACGGGCACATCCTGTTTTCCCTTTAATGACTTGGCCAACCATTTTACAACGATTTCATATTTGCTGGGATACGAAAAATCCACGGATTGCCAAACCTTTAGAGCAAAATCCACACGCTGTGAAAACGTCTTTTCCTTATCTGTCAGCCAGGCTTTAAGTTCTGGTAGAGAAGATAAACTATAGTCAAACTACACTCAAAAATTATTTAATTTTTTACCCTCGCCGGTGTCCATATTTTGGTTTTGAGTTTAGATTTCGAATCTGCATCCAAAACCGCACGTGTTAAACAATGTTGCCAGATATGTGTTTTGCAGAGGTGGCCACACTTCTTTTTTTTTTTTTCACATAGGCAAAATTCAGTTATTTTGTTTTGGGCAGTGACGTCACAAAATATTTAATTGGATTGTTTTTACGACTACAAAGGAAATGTTTTTAGAATGATGTTTTTCAACACAACTAGTAGCAAGTATTTAAGGAATAAACATTTAAACTCTTCTTTTATTTAAGCCATTTGTTGTTCACCTCTGATGGTATCGATAGTGACATCGATTATTTCGTCATCGCTATAGAGATTATCGACAAATAGAACGCAAAAAGTGGCAGCAGATACATTTTTGCCGAGAAGCGCAATAAAACATAAATAAAAAATTAGCAACAAGGAACTAAGAGGCCAAAAATTTTAACAACAACATGGCCCTTGCTGAGCATGATAATGTTTTTATTTTTGTGCCAAACATAATCGGTGAGTAACTGCTCATGTTTCTGTCGTTGTTGCTATTATTCCATTTACTTGCATTGTTTTGAGTAAACAAAAATGATAATGAATATCATTAATTTGAATATACATACAAACACACAGAATAGGCTAATTGAATTAGTGTAACTGCAACCTGTAAAATGCCAGGTGCGACCAAGCCTCTTTCCCCCTTAACGCTAGCATTATATGTACATATATTGATTGCGCCCCCTTCCTCCACCACCTTCATTGGTTTCTGTTTACCATTCATACTTTTTTGTGCTGTTAATATTATTGTTGCCCTTTATGCTTTTCCACGCAGGTTACGCCCGGATTGTATTGGCCCTTATTGCGTTTTGGTTCATGTCGACAAACTATGTAATTGCCGGTTGGTGTTATATAATCAGCGCCTTGCTGGATGCCGTTGATGGACATGCCGCCAGGGCATTCAATCAAAGTGAGTAAACACTGTAAAGAGTGAATAATGATGACAAGACCCACACGTCACTCGAAATATGGTATTTTGTGACGGCAACCAATAGGTAGTCGAGAAGTTAAAACCATATCTAAATATATGTACATATATACATATATGTATATACATAGCTAACTAGGATGACACACGATAAAGAGTCGGCATAGTTCATGTATAGAAAGACTTTGGTGTCTATAAATGGAAATTATTTTCAATATTTGGTCTTGCGATAAGATTTTTTTTTATAAAGATGGTGGGGTTTTAGGATATATGTACATATGCATGTAACTATAAAGTATATACATAATGCCAATGTTGTTTCTTTGAGGTGTGTATATAATTTTTGATGTCTTAATTTATACGTTTCGGATTTACTTTGCTTATATAGATAGCTTGATATAGACATTCGCTTGTATCGCGAGTGTAGCTATCTAAATTACCTTTGAATTTTAATGGAGAGCAAAAAAACCTGTTGATTCGTAGCAAAAAATTTGCATTTAATTAGGAATTTTAAAAAAAATTGAGTAGGAAAAACAAAAGTTCAAGTGAATTTATTAAAAATTTTTAAGACCTCGAACTGAAGCGGAATTGTTGATAACTAATTATACATACTTAAGTACTTTATATTCTTATTTCTCTTGGATTGCAGGCACTCGCTTTGGTGCTATGTTGGATCAGTTGACGGATCGTTGTGGCACGACAGGATTACTGGTCACCCTGTCATATTTTTATCCCAACTACATGTTCTGGTTCCAGCTTTCTATAGCCATTGATGTGGCTTGCCATTGGCTTTATATGCAAACGTAAGTATTGCAAATGTTAATTATTCAGTTTTAAAATTCATTTTATAATTTATTTTTAGGAGCGTTGTTGTCGGCCGCACTTCCCACAAAGTCAATGATAATTTTGTGATGCGCATTTATTATCAAAAGGATGTTTTGACCTTCATGTGCTGTGCCAACGAATTGTTCTACGTGTGCTTATATCTATTGCATTTCACCTATGGTCCACTGAGTATGTAGTTGCAGTTAGTTAATTATCTTAGGATTAATCTTGCAATAACTTAACTGTTCTTTTCTTTTTTCTGCAGTACTTGGAGCATCGTTGTTTAAAATTTTAGCCTTCCTTAGTGGACCCTTTGCGGTATTGAAGGCATTGATCTCAGTGATGCATGCTTATGTGGCTGGCCAGGATTTGGCTGCTGTCGATGTACGTGAACGCCAGGAGAAGCGTAATAAAAAGCCATCATCAGAGCCATCGGGCAAGAAAATAGAGTAATCGATCTCTAACCAACTCTCACAAAACTCAGATTGAGATAAAGTACTAATGAAACAAATGAAAAAACGAAAACTCTTTGATTCCAAATGTTATTAATGTATTTTTAAACAAACAAAAAAAAAAACTGTAGATGAATTTTATGAAAATATTTTCATATTCTTTGTATACGCTCTTTTTGTTGTTCGGTTTTAACAAACTTTTTTTTTCTTTTTTTGTTATAACGTATTCCATGATTTTGTATTTAATTAAAACCGATGATTGTAGTAGAAATATTTATTTTTGGACTTTAGTTATGAATTAATTTACACTAATATTAATATAAATATTAATATATGTATGTATACATATATCTCGTATATACAAATTTTTTTGATCTTTTCTTTTGATTTGTTTATTTTGATATATATGAAACTTACTTCCAATATGTGTTAAAAAAACAAATATTCGTTAATCCACATCCTTTCCATTATCCCCGAATGGAACAACACCAATATGTTCCTTCCAATAAGTGTATGTAAAACCTAATGTAACAAAAGTGTCAGTAAGCCTGGCATATTTAGTCATAAACATGTGGTATAAAAGAATAAAAACATATTAGTTTTTGTTTTCTGTGTGTGTAGTCAAGTTGAAATCGAACACAGTTTTTTGTTATACATATATATATATATATATATTTTTGTTTTCCCTTTTCTAAAGCAACAGTAACTCCACTGCGGTCACACATCTGCATAATTGACATACTTTTTATCAACAATCAACAATGGTTTTCAACACAATCTAAACTTTTGGCAATTAACTGAAATATTTCGTGTTGAATTCGTGCAAAATTTCGAGTATCCTTTTTACATACTCTGCAGTAAGTTTGAAAATAATTTTGGCGCAAAGGAAGAAGAAGAGGGGAAAAAACAACGTATTGACAACTCTGGCCCAACAGCTGGGCACTTCAGCTGTAAGAAACAGTCATTTGTTAGCCCTGGTCTTTGCTATCTTTAATTTCCTTGCTGTCGTTTTTATCCCTATGCTTTGAGATTATTGGTGGACTGTAGAAGCGAATCTTTGACCATGAAGTTATTATCCCGTTTACGGACTGTGGTACAATATACCGTTACATATGCCTGCATAACTCATTGCACTTTTGAATATGTGGGAGATCTGGTTCTGGTACGTACATATGTATCTCATAATTGTGCAAATATTTCATATACTAATATTGAAATTTGTTAATAGACATGTTAAAAGGGTTCGGTGCCAAGATTATGAGTAACTTTCATTCATAACTTCAAGCTAAATTCATTTTTTTATGGTGTTTCTTTCAGTGCAAAGGACCCTCTATGGAGCCCACTTTGTTCTCGGATAATGTACTCTTAACCGAACGGTTATCAAAATATTGGCGTAGTTATAAATCCGGTGATATTATCATTGCCGTCTCGCCGGTTAATGCCGGTCAGTTCATATGCAAGCGCATTGTAGCCGTTTCTGGGGAACAGGTTCTTACCCAAAAGCCCAATCCCATTGAGACTGAATTTCGGGTCAAGCCCAAGGAACTGCCAATATCCAAAGCAGCGGCAGCACTAGCAAAAGAGGAGAAACCATCAATGGTAACCGATTATGTGCCGCGTGGTCATGTCTGGGTGGAAGGTGATAATAAAGACAATAGCTCCGATTCACGTTATTATGGACCAATCCCGTTGGGTCTTGTCCGTAGTCGTGTGCTGTGTCGTATTTGGCCGCTATCAGACCTAACTGGCCTGTGAGAAGGTGCCAAACAAACAGTTATATATATATATATTATTATTATTACATGCATAAGTGTGTCCCTTGTCCTGTGTAGTTATAGTTTAATGCAAATAATTATTTTATATCCCGTTAACTTTGGAGATCTTCCATATTTAGCAACGCAGAGCAAAACGTTAAATTCGTTTTCTAAAATTTGCAAAAGCTTTATTTTATTTACATACATACAAAAAACAAAAAAACTGATTTGAACTACTCCTTTGTTTGCTGTTGCTCTTGCTCCTGGTCCACATAATACAATCTGTATTCCTTTTTCAGCACCTGATGCACATCTGAGCGACAGGTTAAAACCAATCCGCGCTTCTGATAGTCTAAATATGTTCGGACAAAATGCCGATTTGTCTCGTGCACTTGCGGATGCTGCAAATATTCTTGAACTGGCATCCACTGGAGCTTTGCGATTTCCCTTTCGCAACGTTTGAAGTCCATATTCTTTGGCTTTAATCCAATGACAACATAAATGTCGGAGCAACCGAAATTACCACCGTGTGCGTGACGCAAACAAACTACTGAACGGAATTCCGTTTTTATGCCGGTCTCTTCCTCCACTTCTCGTATGGCCGCATCGACGAGATTCTCACGCGGCTCCACATAGCCACCAGGTAGTTTCCAACTGTTTGGGATCATTGCAAAACGATCGGATACCACAAGAATTTCATCTTGATCGTTAATCACAAGGCCGCCGACGCCTAAAAGCGTGTGGGCGTAATTAGGTAAATTGCTTTCCTCATCGGTGGGCAGCCAACGGTACATGGCCACCACGCCGGTGCGGGCATGATGGAAATCAAAGCCGTTGGCAGCTAGTATCGGTATCCAATCGGCCTGCTCCTTATACACATGAAACCAAATAGCTCGATTTTTATTTGATCTCCAGAATTCCAATGATTCTACAACGACAAAATTGTGATTTTGAATATTGGAATTAAACAACCCTAAAACGTACTCTGTAGTTTAGTCTGAAATTGTACTGCATCTAGATTCTGGTTCTTCCCATCGACAGTGACGCCTCGGAAACGATCCACTTGACCAAGAAATACATCAGGTGGGGAATCCATCACCTTGAAACTGTGAAAGAGAATACTCCTCAGGGTATGCTATTGAAAGTCCAACTATCGTTGATATTCCGCTATCTTCTGCGAAAACTTACGACTGATAAGAACGCGTAAATTGTCCAGAAATAAGTTCTCCTGTCTCTCGAGAGCTCTTAAGTCTTTGATGGGCCAACTGTTTCTGGTCTAGGTTGAGAATTCGAAAGTTTCTTATAACTGCTTTTGGCTTGAGTTGTTGACTTGTCCTCCATGTATTGAACGTTAAACAATTTCTGCTGGCCGAGATTGCTGCAGACGACATTAAATAGTTGCGCAATTGCGACTTGGTGGACAGGGGACGCTGACGACAACACCTTTTCCTTCCTCGTCTACAAAACCTTTTTGTTTCTAATTTTCAGAGTGCGAGAAAAAGAGACTAGATGAAGGAGATAAATGGCAAAGCATGCTAAACAAACGCAAATCAAGAAGAGCGGAAAAGCGCGACAAAGGTTAAAAATAGCAACCAGTTACTTGTATTTAATCGTGTATTTGTTGCCTGCTCCAAATAATGATGTAAATCAGACGGCCAATCGGTGTGGTATTATCTCTATTTCAAACTCAGACTATAGATAAGCGCAACAAACTAATTGTGACGCATGATTGAAGTCTGCGGCTGACGTCGACACATTTGAACTTGGCGCCCACTCAAATTCGTCGTTTTGACGTTGGCACCATTTATTGAACCGTGGTTTGACATTGTCAAATTTGTTGGACGCATTGGTTCGAAGTTGATACTTGTGGGTTGGACTCATCGGTTCGCCGTTGCCGTCGTTATCACTTTATATAATTTTTGGATGCACGTGCAAAACAAACACAAATACACACACCAACTAGCATTGGCACTGGCTTTAATAAGGCCCAATAAACGCCCATGAAACATGCATACAAACAAGAATAACACAAAAAAAAAAACAGAACAAAAACTTACTAAGCGTTCGTGATAAACAACAACATATGGGTCTAGTGATGGCAATATTAATCATATGATATACAATAATCGATTATTCAATCAAATAATCGGTTAGGTGAGTGAATTTTAGCGCGAAGTGAACTTTACAGCACAATTTTTTAAATTACGAACAGAAAGTGAAAAACAATGGCACCGAAGCAAAGTAAAGTCTCCACACTTTTTGTTATAACAAAATAAATAATAAAAAAGTGAAATGCAATTTGTGTGAGAAGCAAACAAATATGTTTGCATTTAAAGTGAAACACGCCAAAGAGTTTCCGTCCTTCGAGGTTAGTATTTCGGCCTTTATTTATAATAAACATAAATATTTTAATTTGACTATTTTTAGACACCGATCACGATAAAATAACGAAGATGATGGAATTTATTGTCACTGATAATTATCAACTTTCTATTGTGGAAGGTAATAATGAATTAAATTTCATGACAAATATTGTAAATTCAGTAATACTAAATTTAATTTTAGCATCAGGATTTTTAAAAATGATGAAAAAGATTTTTCCCCTCTGCACGCAAGACCATTAAACCGACTTTTCCATTGCAAAAGATCAAGTAAGAGCAGTGGTGATGGATAATGGTGCGAATATAGTAAAATGCATACATGACAGCTTTGGAAGATCGCGCCACATGTGTGTGAACGCACTGGAGTTTTAACAAGCAGCGGAAGTGATTGCCAAGTGACGGAATACAATACTTTGGTTCAAACGTAGTACAAGATCTAAGGAGAATTTGCTAAAGCTGTTATTAATACACTACATTGGCCAAGTCGTATTAAAGTTTTCGGAATATCAAGAATTGATCACAACTAAGGGAAAAAACCAAATAGTTGAAATAATGACCACCAATATGACCACTCAAATTGCGCCTGGTCATACCGTTTGTTCATTGTGGACGCCAACAAATAATGATGGTGATCTGTAACACAACATACGCTCAAAAAAACTTTACTGGCTCAATTGGATCGTGGGCTTGGAACAAAATGGAACAGTCGTTTCAACAGATTAACACACATCTGTCTAAACTTCTGTTCCTAAAATCCGTTTCGAATAAATAAAAATTATTACATACTTACCAACAAAAACGTTATATATACATAAATGGAAAAGTTTTACTGTTTTCTTTACCATTTTTCTATAAAATATAAGAAATTGAAAGAATCATAAAAAAGCTATACTATAAAAATTAATCGATTCATTATTTTTGTTGCCATCACTATATGGGACGACAACGCACTGTTGTATGTATTACGCAGTGATGACACTGCTGGCTTTTTCAACTCACATTGATTAATACATTAGCACTTTATTACAATTTCTTTTTTACAATTTCTAATTGTTAACAATTAATAAGCAAATCCGATTGCTATTTGTAATTTTGCTATACGGGTTTGCGACGAAGCTCCATAGGACGTAGTTTATTCTTGGCTGAAGCTCAACTTGGACTCCATTCTATCAGCAACCTCATCCCGATCATCCTTTTCCAGCTTTAACCACTTGTGGTGCATAGCATCGGCAGCACTGACCCGAAGCCTGGGATCTGTTTGAAGCATGGGCATTAGAAATGCAACAAACTCTTGGGCATCCTGGTCGGGCCAACGATAGCGGTCGATTAGCACATTAGTCAAGGATCGTGGACGCAAATCTTTGACGTTTCGCAATTCGCCACCTTCAAAAATTTCACCTGCATAGTCGCCATAGCCGATTAATTCTTCAGGTATACAGCCACAGGTCTCGATGATATTTGCAATGTGGGCCTCGTCCTGTGAGACGTCTCCATCACGCGTTATTTGCGGATCAAAGAGATAATCGCCGGTTGCCAATTCCCAAAACAAACATGCAGCACTCCATACGTCCGCCGTTTCATCATAGCCAGCACCCAAAATGACTTCGACTGCACGATATTCCCGGGTTTGAATATCATCGGTGAAATGGTGATGGAACCAGCAGGCATTACCAATATCGGCGATCTTAACACTCAATTTACACGGTTCTGTGGCAGGATCCTTGCGTGATATTAAATTGATATTGGGTTCGGGTAATTCTTTCTTACTACGCCCACTCAATGAAAAGGATTGACTTTTGGTTACGGTGCTGGTGGTGGTTTGGCCATTCCTCGGAGGATGTTTTAGTTTAGGATATGCAGCAGCATGAACCTTCTTATGTACCGTCGACGGGGTCTTTTCCTGTATACGCTTTTTCACGTATCGCATAAATTTCTCCGGACTGGTCATGAGAAGTTTTAACATTTTCGAGCTTGATTCCAAATGTTTAAAGATTTCATTTTTTCGGGACTTCTCGCATTTAAGCAGATGTTTTTTCAACAATGTTGTACGACTCGAAGAACTGGGATTCTCTTCGATGGCATCTTTCGATGGCATATCACCAACTCGTTCGATCATGGTCAATTTCTTCAATTGTTCCATGTCCTTGTCATCTAATATGATTAGATTATCGAATGTGAAGGGCAAAAATGATAAATTGCCACGAACACACGAGGCAGCCATGATTGGAGTCAACAGGCCCATGGTGGCCAGTTGAAGTAGCTCGTCAATGCCACGTTGTCGCAACATAAGGCGATGAGATTGAAAAAAGTTAATGCTCCGCTTGATTTTCGAACGTAGACGTTTTTTAGCCGTTTTTGTGAGCTTGGAATCGCTGCAGCGATGATCACCTCCCTCCTCCCCCTCCTCATTGTGCGGGCAGGACGGACGCATCATTGTAGCAGCTATGCCAGTATTATGCTGTCTACTTCTATTGCTTTTACTATTGGACTTACTACAATAAGCATTACCAATATTACCATTCCCTGTGCCATTATAAAGATGGGCATGATCCTTCAAATACGTTTCAGCTGCATCATTCGCCTGAGTACGGAATGTGTAGTCATCAACCATCAGGAGCACATTCTCGGGCTTCAAATCAGTGTGTATTATGGAGCATTGGGTGTGCAAAAAGCATAGGCCCTCTAATACCTGTTTGGCAATCTGCTTAACATTCCACAGTGGCAAGCCCTGATAGCGGGAACGTTGAATCAAACTCAAGAGATTATCGCCCAATGCCTCAAAGACTAGACACAAATGGGTACCATTCGGACCGCTTATATAGAAAAAATCAATCAGTTCGATCAATCGTTGACGCAATGGGTGCCAATTATGATTGGATATGGTGCGTGACAAACGTATCTCATCTCGTCCCGTTTCGGTGAAATGTTCAGCCGACTTGACCACCTTGATGGCGCAATAGCGTTCGCAGTTCACATCGTAGCACAGCCAAACTGTAGAGAAATGCCCCCAGCCAAGTTTACGCAATGTGTAATAACGATTTTGAAAGATATCCCCTATGGCAATAGGATGATAGCCACCCATGCGATATTCACTTGGACTCTCCTCGCCACCAGTATTTTGACTATGTTCCTCGTCTACTTCTACCCCTTCATCATCGTCATCGGCATCATCATTATGGTCGTCATGGTCGTCACCGTCATCTCCATATTTTTTTACTCTGTCATGCTCACGGAATTCGGTTAATTCGCTTGCATTCGTTTGTGATGAGTGAAAATTCTCCAGCGACTTGGATCGTCGATGGTAAAGCTCCAAATTTGCTTCTTCCTCCTCCCCCCTCTTCCTCCTGCTTCTCCTTCACCACCACCAACTTTTCATTCTGTAGCTGCTGTTCTTTCTCTCTCTCCTCATTCGTCTCCTCTTCTTCTTCAATCGTTGTCATTTGCTGTGCGTCCTGATCACAATCATAATAGCTCATCCGATGATCCATTTGACTTGGTGGTGACGTTATAGATGATTTTGAAGTGAAGCTACAGAATTCCTCAACCTCAACCTCATGGTCAATTTCATTGGGATTGCTTGCGAAATTATGTTCCATTGACATTTTGGCCATGTGATCAATGCCTAACCTGAGAGCCGAGGAAGACATCAGAAGGATTGCAACAAATTAAAGAAAATTCTATCCCGTTTAATACCCTTTAATAACCCTCTTGAACTCAATAAATAACTATATTGGATATGTGTATTAAGTGTATTTATGTGTGTGTTAATGTGTGTGTGTGTGTGCGTGTGTGTCAGTTTGAAATCAGAAATTATTCATTAAAATAATGGTCCACAACTACGGATATACAAACGGATCAAGGCCAACTAACAAATGTCAAATGAAACAAATTTTAACTAAAAGTGTACAAATTTTAAAAAAATTGTATGGCGAGTTCGAGTTTTTGTGAATCACAAACCTTTTGAGTTCCCTTTCCATGCGGTTTCTTTTCGTAAATTCAACGTTTAAATTTGTTAATTGAATACCTGTGTATTGACTAAAATTTAGTATGTAAGTGCACTGGAAAAAATGTCGTGTCGAATTCTTTTTAAAAAAAAACAAGACCAAAATGGAAAAATCCTAAATGTCCGAATAAAGTTCGACATTTCCGAATTTTTACAGAATTCGAAGAGTTTGCCGATTGTAAGTAATGACGTTTAAAAAACGGAAGGCCCTACAAAAATATTTCAAAAAATTGGTAGCTTTGAATTGGAAACAAATCCGAAATCGTGTGAGTAACCTTGGGAAATGTCCATGTGTGTGTATATGTATATGTATTCTGGGCAGATCTGAATTGCAGTTCCATCGAGATGCACTTTTCATAAGATCTATTTTGTGGCTTTTTATGTGAAATCATGAAATACTTACATTTTTATACACTATATGCATATGTACATACATATAAATATATATGTATATATGTATATGTGCTGTCTATATATGTATAATCGTTTCCCGAATCACCAATATAACTTGCGCAGTTTTATTTGTTTCTACCTTCTGTGAGGAATTTTCTTCTTTATTTAGTGGATTTTTGTTTATATTTTTAAAGCAAATTTTCCAACCTCATTGAACGAATTTTTTTTTTTTTTTTTTATATTTTTTTTTATAGTCAAAAGAGAAATAGTATATACATAGAAAATGGTGAAGAAAAACTGAAATTCTATTCCCCTTTTTTACGTTTTTGTATATTGTTAAATTTTGTTTGAAAATTGTTTTCATGGCCTGCTACTAGTATGAATTTTATAATTACATAAATGTAGAGCAAAATGGGAAGAGGGCTTTTGTGTGGATTCGTTGGAATGGAAAATGCCATTTAGAGGCAACAAAAGAAGGGATTAAGGGCACAGCAGACAAAATTGCATATGGTGAGGGGATGAGGTCGACTTGCATAATGCCCTAGGATGAAAGAGCATATTATAGTTGAGTAGTTCGCTCGGTGGCTCGGTCTATCTGTCGGTGATGCCAATAAACCCCTCACTGGCTGCTACTGGGTATCCGGATAAACTACAAAACTGTTGCCAAATGCGCAAAGTCAGCAGCAGGAGCAGCAGGACAAACAGTTTTCCTCTAGTATGAGGCAAGGGGGAGGAGGCGGGATGGAACTGCAACTGGATGATCCTTCAACCATTTCGCCAGCTCAGGTGCCGAACAATAGTCGCCCATTGAGTTTCTATTTGTATTTTGATTGCCGGCTTAATATTTTTTATTTCCATCATTTTCCTTTTTGGTGTTAGGACAACGTTTTTCCTCTCTTTTTTTACCCCTAACTTTCAGTTTGGATATTTGCTCAGTTGTTTAAATAAAGTTCTAGCCGTTTAGCGGCATGCGAGGGGGGCTGTTGATTCACGTGAAAATTCCAATTCAAATAAAATCGAAGGGAAAACTTTCAACGAGAAGAGATCGAACCGAAATCATTGAGCAACTGAACCTGCCATCAACAAAAAATATATAATAAGAAGTACAAAAAATGCTACTCCCCTCCTCCCCTCCTACTTGTTCGCTCTTATTCGTTCCCAGGACCGAATGGCACCCCTTTCATACAAATATTGAAAATGGTAAAATTATGATGAAGAAAATGGGAAATCTTGTTTGTAATTAGGTAGGTTTTCTTATCATTTGTATACCCTTTTTTGGCCCCTTTCTCTATCGTGTGTGTGTGTGTGTGCCCAACCCATTGTTCTATCAATTAAACGCAATTTCAAGTATCCCGTTTATGTATGTTTTTGGAAAAATATTTTCCATAACTGTGCATCTTGAATTACAGTTGAAGAAAAAAACAGAAAAACTGGTTATACATACATACTTATTGCCCCATGATTACTATTCGGATTCACCTTAATTGACTTTGAATGCAAACAAATAGTTGATAAATTAACATTCAGTGTCCCAATGCCGCCTAATGGCCCTAGAAATAAGAATTAGAAACCAGTTCTAACAACAATCCCCCGTCCCACCGATTTTACACATTTCTGTCATTTTATCCGTAATTTTGAAGCGAACGCTTCATATACAGAAACATAGGTAAGAGGACATAATCTGACCTTGGTATTTAAAAAATTTCAAATGTCTTAAAGAACATCCTATAAACAACAGTACAGCAAAATAAATCTCTTTGCTTTCCTACACTCATGGGCAAATAAATAAGTACATATGTAGGTGTGAGCCTCAGAATTTGACAAATGTTCATACATATAAAGCTATATATTACAAGTTTTACGTTCAGAAAACTGAGTCTCAAAGATTCCTATTACTACCATGACGTAGAGTAAGCCCAGATACAAAAGAAGCTTTAAAAAACGTCCTGGACATAAAAACATGTGTGTTTTAGAAATGATGATAACAATTTTAATAAAATAGATATTGGTCCTAGAACTTGCCACATAATTTAAAAATAGTCAGGTCTCGAATCCTGAGGGTTACACCTATTTATCTGTCCATGAGTGTATCTATGTCCTTAAAGTATATTCAAATTTGTTTACCACAGCGAAATGTGTTGAATTTGGGAATTAATTTTAAAATTTTAGACGACAAAGAGTCAATACAAATTGCATTTTAAAAGGTAAAAGAAAGCAGATATGTGAAATAGTACATTTACTTCTAAAAATGTTTCAAAATCTAATTAATATATCACTAAAACGACAATGAACCGCTATTCGGGTTGAAAGAGGACTCTAGCTTCCCTAGAAGTCATCTAAAATCAGTCGAAATCAGTCCATCGACTGATGGAAGTCGAAGTCCTTAGAAGTCCCCCTAGCTTAAGAAGAAGTTGTGAAAGTTGAATTTCGTTCAAACAGCTCTGGATGGACTTGAGGAAAATCCTTTGAAGAAACATTCTATTGACTCTCCGTTTGACAACCTCAGAGCAACCAGAGAAAGTGGTAAAACTTGAAAAACTAAAGGTTGGAATATGAATCAGAATTTTCTAAGCTTAAATCACATCATTTGTGACGCCATGGATGAATCTGTGTACTGCTTTGGACAAAAAGTAAGGTGAATTTTCAATTTAAACTTCGCGGCCTTAACATTTCGGGCTAGTGACTTTTTCCTTGAGTTGGCAGGATTGTTAGTAACATCTGGGCCAAATTTCATGCCAATGTTATTATCAGTAATATATTACGCTTGTGTTAACCAATCGACCAAGAGGACATTTTTTTGATTTTTACAATGTCTTATTGGATTGGGCAGACAGCAGAGCGTCTCACACTGCACTCGTCCTTCGTGACCATTTCGCCAAAAATTCTACGCATATCGTTTCCCAACCACCGTATTCGCCTAATTTGGCTCCGTGTGACTTCTAGCTATACCCAAAACTCAAGAGACCACTCTGGAACGCCTTTTAAGTCGATTGGGGAAATAAAAGCTAAAAAGCTAAAGCGGAAAGGATAAAGATTGGATAAAACGTTGTCATAAGTGACATTCACCTTACATTTTGCCCACATACATATGGAGACATTTTCAAAAGTAACGTGACACAATTTAGAAATTAAAAAGATGCGTTTTTGATTTTGATTTCTACCCAAAGAGGAAATGCCAACAGTCAGGTATCTAGAGTTTTTAAAGACCTAAACATTCCTCATTTATTTAAAATTTGGAAAAAATTTTCTCTGCTTTGAGAGTGACTTAAATGGGATATAAAACCGGTTTGATGCATCTGACTAGTAGAAGGGTGGGATTATTTGACATAGGCAAGTTATCATCAGGACCTCAGCACAATTTGATAAAGGAACAACAAACAGAAATCACACTAGTAGCCTAGCATTAAGTATTAAATGGTTAATGATTCAGAAAAGCTAAATACTAAACCAATATTTAGAAGCAATTCAGTTAGAAAGATGTTAATGGAAGCCACAAATAAAATAAATCGAATCTCTGATCAATTTGGTAATAATTTCTTTCATTTGTATTTAATTATGTTCAGATCAAACTACTATATCTTCTAGTCCTTTCGACTGACAGACCGATAATCAGAAGTTAAAAGTCATAAGGAATTCACAAGGATCTAAAAGCTGTTTCGTCCGTAAAGAGGACTGTCTTAAAATCAGAAAAATGATATTTGCCTATAAATTGAAATCGATGCAAAGATTTTGTTGTTGTCTTGTTGCAAGGACACGCCTGCTGCTGTGGCTGCTACTACTATGAACAACTACCAACAATGAAGAAGACGTTGAAGGAAGTAACATGGATAAGGACAGCTGTCCTTTGGGTGTTGTTTGCCTAAAGATTCATTTTCGTTTTTTCTTTTCTCTTTTTTTGCCTCTCTATTGTTGAGATGCTGCTGCCTTCTTTTGATGAGGATTCCACGCAATGTGCAGTTAGAGACTTGGTGGATGGGAGACTCGAGAGCGCCTACTACACCTCGGATTGCATCAGTTGATCATGATGAGTTCGGCATGGTTGGCATGTGCCTGGAACGGGCTGCAGCTGCAGGACCTTTGACATCTATTTATCCATTGTTCAATCTGAAGTCATTGTTGAACAAAACACGAAAAACTCAAATAAATTGATGGCGAAAAGCAAAATGTGCCAATTACATACAAGATATTGGACTCATTAAATTTAATTTACAATGCATTGGAATTTTCGATTAGTTGCGGACTAACAACAAGATGGACTCAAAAGATGCTAGGAAGTCCTTTCGAATCTATTAGTTCCAGTTCAAATTAATCTTCCTGATCTATCGTTAGATTAAAAAAAAAAAAACTATGTACATCTAAGCGATAAGAAACGATAAAAAGTGCAATGAGAATTTAACGTGTTCTCGAATGTAATTTCGAAATTTTATATATTTTCCGGGGGAACGCGCGACTCCGCGGTCAATTGATAATTGGATTAAAGCCAGTAGGCAAGAGGCAACCCTTTTTTGGTGTTTCGTTTTTGTTGTTGTGTTTTTTCTTTTTCAGCAGCATCCCATGTCCCATCTCATGCATCATGACGATGATTGACCCTATGACGACCCCTTTTTCATAGTTAATCAAGCAGGGAGAGAGAGTTGGACCTTTTTCATTTTTTGCTTTTGGTCGACTGCATGAAAATTAATTAAGAAAACAATGAAGGAAAGAGCAAAGCAACTGGATCATCGTCATCATCAGTGTCCTGTCCATGTCCGGAGGATGAATTTCTGTGGCACACATGACTGAACAGTAGAAGATACATACACACACACACACACACATACATACATACATAGTAGTGCTGAATCTTTGGCTGAGCTCTGATCAGGTGATACGAGAAGGATATGTGGCAAGTTATTTATAAAAATTGAAATCATTTATCAATGGCAGGATATGACTAAGCAAAAATTGTTACCTTCTAAACCACTATCTACATCCTGCCGATTGTCCTGCCATTCGCCCACAATAAACGAAATGAAAAAAGGTAAAGAAAAAAAGAAAATGTCAACAGGATCAAAGCGAAAGGAATAAAAATTCCCATATATTGAGAGTATAGTAACTAGATCAATATACCCTTAAATCCAAAAGTATTTGGAGACATTTTTAATAGCGAAGATGATTGGTGATCAGTGACAACTGGTCCTTTAATACCCTTGCCATTGCAGCTGCTATCCCACAATTGTGTCACCGCAAAAGTTCGCGCCCATGTTCCCATCTTCTATGTATCATGTAATCCTTTAACTGTCACCCAAAGTAACCAAAACAAACACAAGAGAGATCATCATCTCTGACCGAAACCGGGAGAATTGTGAAAAGGGGGAGAAGCTAGCCGTCTGACCTCTTCATTTATGTCGCGACATTTGGTTTTTTTTTTGTTTTTCTTTTTGGCGGGTCAAAGAGAATACCTGAAGGGGCCAACACGGCACGGCAGATTAGGGCGGGCGCGTCCTTCGTCGTTCAGTGAAATGGAAAATTATGCAAGACGCTGAATTTCCAACCAATCAACTGACCCCTTGCCATGTTTTTATTGTTTTGTATGTTACACTAAACTTTGGTGTAAACAGCTCTTGGTCAGCAGCCTTGCCACTGATGAAGATCACACAAAAGGAGACCATGAGACAATCAAGATTTGCCCATGGGGATGAGAAAATACAAAATAGAGCTGTCTGAGGAGGCAAGAGTTCGGGGCGATAAATCACCATATAAACAGAATAATTGTGTCACCTCGACCCTTGCTGGGCTATAAAATTTAGACATGATCTATGGAAATTAAGGTATTCATTAGAGTAATAATAATAGATATATTATTTTTGGGACAAAAGTCGTTGTAAATTTGCCTAAGATTAGATTTTGACCATGGCAGTTCTTGAAAGAGAAATCATAAATAAAAGAAATTATAAATCAAATATCCAGATAATATAAAGGGAGTTAGGTTGATGACGATTTGAATAGCTCCGATTACTGATGAACGAAGTGAAACTCAAATGACATTCGCTTCAAACTTAAGATGACAAAAGATAGTTCAAAAGAATAGTCTTAAAACTTTCATTCCAAATCAGACAGCTGCTTACTTGATATGATATGATATGATTCATTATGAAAACGTAGAAACTTTTGCATTGGATTTTTCTGGCATGGAAAATCTCTCACATTGATCAAGTTTTGCTATCGCTGGTCATTAAATTACAGATCTTAAGTGCATTCACTTCCTGTTTCGCCAACAACACACACATGCTACAAATGCATTAAGGACTCGGTGGCAACTTTTCGGGCCAGAAAAACGAATTTTATAATTGAAAACTGTCAACGTGAAACAAATTTCCACCAAGTTGTACAAATTTTCATCGAGTAACTCTAAATTAACCCCAATAATCATAATAAAACATTAAACAGAACTAACAAAACAAGAAACCAAGAGGGCCGGGGTTAACTTCGACTGCGCCGAAGTTTGTATACCCTTACCTATAGCCGTCAAAGTGGAAGAACCTTTTACAATCTTAGGATTTGGCTATGCCGCGCATTTGGCATCTATTGTCCCTATGAATGCTATATGCTAAAGTTAACCGATCTCAATCGAATTTGGCACAGTCATTAACAGACATATTTAATTTCGGTAGTAATCCGATCCGATCCGACCCAGCCGTATACAGAGGCCCACGTGCAAAATGTAAGCTCTGTAGCTCTTACGGTCTAGAAGGAGATCTCGTCGATCCAGACGGGTGGTCGGACAGACATGGCTATATGAATTCGTCTCGTCGTACTGATCAGGAATATATGTATGTACAAACTTTGTATGGTCGTGGTCGGAGATCCCTATTTCTATGCGTTGTACACTTTTGACCAAACTTGATATACCCTCCTTTCTGCAAGGGTAAAAGTCATAAAGTTGCCATCGACAGTAGCTGCAGGTCCTTGCAGGACTCAGGGCTGGCCAAGTCTTGGTCCCTGTTTTGTGTTAATGTGTTAGACGCGTGTGTTTGTGTGTGACTGTGAGGCGATTGACCGGGGGAGTTTGGCAATTTAGTTTTCCAGATATGAATCTCTCGTCTCCTATGTGTGTGTATGTTCGAGCACTTTTTTGACAGTTTATCATTAGGTTTTCAGGGATACAAACAACAAACATAATTTGGAATCATTTTCGTAATTTTTTAAGGGTTGGCTCATTATTGCATAAGTTCATGCCAACATAATGGACTTTCTTTTGAAATTTTTATGTTTTTTTTTCCTTATCTTGTATTTAATTGATTTTCGTACAGAAGTCGTGTTCGTATAAGTTCCATCTAAACGACGTCATTTCTATCATTTGACATTGGTTGCTCCTTTACTGAAAGTCCGTTGGGGAAATCTCCATTGCAGAGGCAATCAAAGAAGAGCAAACAAAAAGTTAGCACGTTGACTCTAAAGTCCTGTCAGGAGACTATCTAATTAACGATGCAAAAGAGCCCAAGCATTGCTTCGTTCTATCTTTATACATATTTGCGACATGGTAAGACCATCATGGTGAAGTCGCCGGCGATGCTTCTCCGACTTCTTCAGGTATCACTTAAGCTCCAGAGTTCTCACGTTTCCTTGTGACTGCACATGGCCAAAAAAAAAAAAAAAAATGAAATAAAATGAAACAACAACAGCATCAAAAATTTAGAGCGAAAGAAATTCGCACAGTTTTCTGTTCCGTTTTAAGAAATCTGTCTCTCTCTCTCTGGTGGAGAGACAGAGAGGGAGATACACATAGATTTATTTGGCATACACATATGTACATAAATCTCAATCTGTCTAAAAAATCGAAAAATTGCAACCACAAATTAGTCAATAAACAATGGCTAAAGCGGTCATGGGTTAATACGTTTAACATCAATGCACCAGAAGTAAAAAATAAAAAAAAAGGGTTCTCAAACAACGAAGGGTTGCGAAATTTATTTTAAAATTAAATTTACCCGTGTATGTGTGTGTCTATGTGTGTGTCGGTGATCTGATTTATTTGGGACAAATTAGTCCCGTTCCGGATGTCCTATGGGACATACACTGACTCGTCTGCTTCGGAATCGGATTCAGTGGATAATGCATCATCTTCAGTAATATCGTCGGCATCTGAATATACAAGTTCATGCATAGTAAGGCAGATTGGACAGGGAAACCCTCTGACATTTGAAACAGTTTCTGAGAAGAGCACCCAGGGCCACGATAAAGCACGTAGAACATTGCCTAAGCGAAATCTATTATGAGAGTGTTTGGTTTAGTAGCTTATTACTTACCCGATAGCATGCAAATTAATTTTAAAAACCAACTCATTTTTTCAATACGACTGAACGTTCTCCGTAAGATGATGATATGAACTGGGCAGGTTGCTTTTCCAATTTAGAGAGTTGCCAAAAGCACATGTGAGTGAACCTTTAATCTGGCAATGCTTTCGATATCCATATTAATCGACCCTGGCGAGCTTGTAAAAGGGGGTTAGAGGTGGAATTATAATCGTGTTTCAAAACCTAAGTGTATTTTGTGTTTTTTTACGTGTAATTTTCCATAATGAAGATTGCAACGATTAGGTTTCCCATATTATATTTTCTTTTCTTTTTTTCAGTCACAGGTCAGTGACTGTTGAAAATTAAAATTTCCAAATCCTTCGTCTTCGTTTTTTCTTAATTGTGTGTGTGTGCTTCTTTTGTAAATTTTACCTAACGCCTCAGGCTAATCAATTAACCCAAACTTAAGGCAATGCCGAACAGGGGCAAGAAGCGCCAGACGCTCAATAAGTCTTAACATTTTATTCAAATTTAATTTGCAGCAAGATGTACATACATAGAAGAGTGGGAAACCAAAACCAGAACCCAAAACTGATCACCCGTCAAGCGTCAAAACGTTTGACAAACTTTCCCGAGACATCATCCCGTTTGCGGATCCGTCGGATCGTTGGAATGCCGGGTTGATGGTTGGGTGATGGGATCGCGTCGGTCAGGTCATTTGCATTTTAACCCCTTTTTCCCATATTTCTAAAACGATCAAATGTCTTTTGCGGTTGTTGTTGAATTCAAAGATTTATGTATAAAAACAGAAAGTGCCTTAGAAGAAGCCTTTTTTTTTTTATTTTTTGTTCTTTTCTTTAGAAAATTGTTGTTTTTCTTCGAAGGATTTGGGTAATTTTCCTAACAATTTAATATGCAAATATGTTTGTTAGATTGAGGGGTTTCGCCGACCTCGTGAATCCTTTTTTCCATCATTAAAATTTGCGCAGGCGCGCCCTTTAAAAGCACTTGCCAACACTGTATTGCCATCTCCGTCCCTATGCAGCGTTGCCAGATGCAATCACTCTTTTTTTTGTCCACCTTGACTTGCAAGTTTTCTTTTTCCGCTGCATGTGTGAAGCTAGTAAAAGTGGCAAAGTAAGTACATACGAAAATTTAGCGAAAAACCAATGGAAGCTTTTGAGAAAGGATACCAGCAGAAGGAAGAGCCACAGCAGGCTTGTCCCATAGTTACGCAGCCAACAACGATGATTCCAGTGCACGAAACTGTGCCGCTGCCATTGGGGCTTTCAGTGCAACCGCCATTGCCACCGATGCCGCCGCTGCCATTGGGGCTTTCAGTGCCACCGCCACCGCCACCGCCATCGCCACCGTTGCCGCCGCTGCCATCGGTGCTTTCAGTAACACCGCCGCCGCCACCGCCACCGCCACCGCCATCTGGGCTTTCAGTGCCACCGCCGCCGATGCCGCCGCCGCCATTTGGTTTACCACCCAATAGGCTGCCAGCAATACCAGAGATGGAGGAGAAGCCATCCAACGAAGTGCTGGGGGAGCTGGATGAAAAGGTGTATGATGCGGAGGATGTACAAGTGCCAGAAGAAGAAGAGAACGAGGAGCATGGGGATGATTCTGCATCATCCATCAATGATTATTTCGATCAGTCTGATTCGTCGGAAATGTATTTCGATAATTTCTTTAAAAATGTATATCTTAGAGTGGAAATGACATTTTTTTGTAATACGCCAGGCTTTTTTCGAAACGGTTGCTGGTATAATTGGAAATACAATTATATACCAGGAGTATTCACACCCGCTGGTGAATTACCACCAGCACCACCCGCACCACTTTCAACCACAGTGGTGGTGACATTACCACCGCCACCACTAATACCCACCGCGTTGATGGATTTGATTAGAAATCAGCACCAAGGACAAAGCTCTGTTGAGGCGGTACCAGGAGCTTATTCCCAGGATGATTCCAATACAAAAATAGAGGTTAAACTTACAGGTACACAGTTTGCAATAATCAAACGCCATACCATGGATGAAGTCATTATTGAGACGGGTTCAGCCGAGAAAAATTCAATGATGCTTCTAAAAATTGAAAATCGGGATCCGAGTAAAACTCTCGATACTGCGTCATCGTCATCGGGATCTCTTGTGATTCAAACTACAACTACTAATCCAACGGATACGCCAAGGGTATCAAATGAGGTAAATATCGAAGTACCGTTTCAAGCTAAAACGTCCACTGCAACAACTGGAACAACAACAACAACAACGACGACGATGGCAAGTACCACTCCAATCAGTCGTGACCAGCAAAAAGTGGAGACATGTGATCGAGAAATTCAGGTGTTCCCCTCACCAAGATTCGAAATGACTCCCGTATTATTGAGAAACGACACAATAAGGGAGCACCGTCCTCCATTATTACCAACTCCAATTGAGTTTCTTAAGCCATCAGGCTTTAAAGAATTTGTTCCAACAATCAACAACAAATCAGAGTCGCCGATGGAATGGAACCCACCAGGGGAAGATGGTCTCATGGTAAATAAGAAAGAAACTTGTCACATTTCAACAAGCATTTCAAAAAAATCTAATCTAAATTTTTTTTAATCTTTATTTTAGATCCAAGCCCCGTTGCCGAGCATTCCCAAAGAAAGTGAAGCATTTGTAGCCAATATAGCCTACTGGCCACCTTTTGGGCACTCGCTCGCCCAACAAATGTAGGACCGTGCGTAAACTACCACAAACAATTGAATCAGCTGATCACAATGTTACAACATCCTTCAAACCAAGATCAATGAGAGGTCAGCGTACTCTGCAGAAGGGCGAATCTTTTAATTCTGGGGAGAAGCCACATATTAAGAAAATCCGCAAGCAAAACACCAACCCTGATTCCAGGGAGGACAAGCAAAACAAAGCCAATGTTCCTAACACACAATCGACTAGGACATCACCCACAAAGAAACCCCTTGTCACTCCGCCTAAGCAGATCAAAATTAATTGCAAAAAGGAAGATAGCCCCAAAAACAAGAATGTGCGACTAGAGGCATATACATCAAATATGTTCGATATATTGGGAACTATTGATATGGATTCGGCAACCGACAAGACCGATGATAATAATGGTGAACCAAGTGTCGATACGGAAACTGTTGCTCCTCAGTCCATCTGTCAAGTTCGTCGGAAAAATTTGAAAAAGAAAAAGCCGAAATCAAACCAATTACCAGTCAAACTTGATGAAGAGAAAGATCGAAATAACATGAAAAAGAGGCGTAAACCAGCACCAAAGATTAAGTCAGGTGCAGATACCCAATCCGATTGCCAAGCCATGGGTGGCCGTTTAGCCAGATCACCATCATCATCATCATCAATAGCATCGTCAACATCATCAGAAGGTCCAATGTCGTTTACCTATAGCGAAAGTTCAGAGTACTGAACGATGCTATTCAAAAGAAGCTAAAACAGGTGCGTTAATGAGTCGAAAAATGGGCTTTCAGTCGATTAACATCTATTTTACAGGTTTAAGATGGACAAGGGAGGAAAACTAGCATGAGAAAATCCTTGGAGCAATGCCACAAAAGTAATTCCAATCCTTTAAATCTAAACCTAAAAGCTAAAGTAAGTTATTACAACTAAAACCGTTGACTGCTAACAATAATCTGCTGTATCTATGTACATCTACAAACTAACATACTAATAAAGAGTTGAATACTATTTAATATCTGTTATTTATGATATATGCCTAATTTTAAATCGTCTGCCATATTCCCAGGATTTCGCTTCTTCCTTTTCCGCTTAGGCAACACCTAAGATAAATGAGTTCATGAACCATTTCCATTTAATGTTATTTTCTTGGGGTGACAAACCCTTTGTAGAGCAAAAAATGGCTACAAATGTTGCCGATCTCATCTCAGTTGGCCGCATATCATTAATGCAAATCTATGGGCCAAAATGGGAAGAAGTCTTCAGAGGATTCCCTTTGTTCCCTTGCATTTTTTCGCACTACCCTGTCTTGTGTGTCATGTCATTGAAAATATTATTATAACAATCGTCTTTTGCTACTTCATTAAGTGCGGATCACTTGACAGACAGACGGATAGATGGATAGAGCCGGGAATAGAAGGGTAACTCTCACTCTCTGCTAGTGACAGAATCATTCCCCTCTTTACCCGACCACCCCCCACCCATTTTCCGATTCTATGATCTTTCAAGGATTTTGCGGCAAAGCCGTGAGAGAAATAATAACACTTGAAGAAAACGAGAGAGAGAGAGAAAGAGAGAGCTGAGACAGAAAAGCGTGCAAAAAGAAAAGGAAAGGATGATGAGATTTGCATATGTATACCGAACTAATCTATACCCTTCCAAAGAAGGTCTTCCATTTGTCAATTAAAACAATTTTACGAAACGTTAGTGAACTTGCGAGAACTTTGGTTTTGTCAACTAACTAAAGGACCTTCTTCCTTGCTAGAAGGAGTTCAAATGGTGCGAAAGGATTAGAATTGAATCATTTGCAATTTTCCGCATTGGCCCTTAAAGAAGAAAAGAAAAGTCTCTGGAAAAGAAGGGGTAAGAGATCGAACCAATGATTTGGCAAACAAATTTTACAAAGGGAAACTATAAATTGCACTTCAGAAAAAGGTCACATGGTTTTTTTTAGTTTACACTACGTCCGGGTGTTAGACTATGGGGTGAGTCCATGTTGAAGGCTCTGAAGGGTTACAGGTATTTCAAATTTTCGCGTGTGTCATGCTTTAGTGATTTTAAACTCTCTACATATGTATATACACACAGATATACACATATATCTCGATCTCTGTCTGTTTCTTGTTTAGTAAAGGAAAATGCTCGAGACAGAGAGAGAGAGAGAGAGAGAGAGAGAGAGAGAGGGCGAGAGAAAGAGACAGACTAAGTTAGTACTATTTTGCATACTTGTGTGAAAAGGCAGCTGGAAATTGGGCAAATCGGTCACCCCCTCGGGGGGAAGGAGAAATGGAAAGAAATCAAATATCATATATCAACTTACATATCAAAACACTACAAAAACACAAACAACCAATGTGCCACCGACTTTTCAGGTATAAATACATGTACTCGTATATAGTATCCTACATCCCCCAGTTGATTTTTTCATTTTCTTACTCATTACATGCACTCACACCTTTTCCTCTCACCTTTCCTCTCCTCTGCTTGCCATGCCTTACCTTGCCTTGCCGGCTACCGTCAAGTCAGCTAGGCAGCTGGCAAAGATCAGACCCAGACTCAGACCCAAACCATTTTTTTTTTTTTGTCGTTCACCCAGATCCATAATGTTTGAGACATATGCAAATGTCATTTTATGCAAATTTTGTTTTTTTTCCGTCTCCTTGGGACATTTGATATTTCCTCTGGCTTCTTGGCATTTATGAATTATTGATCTTATTGGCAGTCTAAGCAAATATCAATTGAGCAATAAATTGTTCAAAATGGAAAAACTTAATAATAAAGGGTTCCAAAAACTTGACTTTCTTCAGGGGCTGAAGTTATCGATACGCGTGAGTCCTTCTTTTTTAACTCATTTGGTCTGTCCCCGTCTCTGTTCCTTTCCCTTTCCCTGTGTCCCATGTTATATAACATGTGACATGACATAGTCAAAAAAGGAAACAGTAGCTGAAAGCAAGATCCAATTACGATAAGTCCCTAAACTCCCTGAGGAGTAAAAACGGAGGGGCCAATTAGTTGACTTAGTCGCCCGTTTGATGGCCGCCCAAAAATTGAGGTTCCGAAAAGCAAACTGACCACGTGGCCACGTGTCCATCTCGACAAACAAACACACAGCTGACAGAACACAAAAATACAAAAATAAAAAAAAAAAAACGCAGCGATCTTCATTAAATTTTCAATTTACATAAGCATGAGTGAGTTCTGTAATATCAGTTTCTAGCTCTTGAGCTAGTCTCAATTCTAATCTATTTTGCTGCTGCCTGTATTTTAGACGACCCTTAAGATTGCCAGATTAGCTACGTTATTCCAAGTCAGTTGGCAAGTATTATTATTAGACTAAACTAGTTGTTTTTACTTTTTTCATTAGATTTAATATTTGACATTAGGTATGTAGTACTGATACTAATATTAATCATAACATGTCTTAACTAACTATTCTAACAGACTTTAAAGGTATAGAAATATTTTTCAACTTTTAGATGCTGGAAACTTCTTAATATTACAACAATTAGGTTTAGTCTTAGAAGAGATTTGTTTCACATAGTTTCCCATTGATTCCATATATTTCCATAGATCCTTTTGTCGTTTTTCGGTCTGCTTTTGTGTCGTTTGTCAAAGGACATCTGGCATCAGTTGTCGGACAAAATAAATCTAATGCAATCCCATTCATTTTTACAATTCTTAAGACTGATGCAAATCTATATATGTGCAATATGCAAATAAATATGCAAAAGAGTAAGAAAAAACCACCCGCACGGCTGCAAAAGGATACAATTTTCGGTCCTCTTATTGTGCAATATTGTCCTGGCCTAACGAAAGGATTTGCGGCACCTTTGCATTGCAAAATATAGATGATTTAAGCCAGATACGAAAGAATACCTAAGCCAAATGAGTTTTTCTAAGGGCTAATAGAAAATTAAAGATCAACAGAGATAGGCAAAACCCGAATATACAGTATGTATCTATGAATGGGAAGAAGGATTTCGCTCATTCAGGATTGGCACACGCTCAATGAACCTGATGGTACTCTGGGACTGGGACTTTCTCACCTCAGGTGTCTAATGAGCAGGTAGGCAGGTAGGGACTAGAGAGGGATCTTGAGTAACATAAATCTCCTACTCTGTAGGCGTTGTTAATCCTTTCGTCACTTAATTAGTCCAGGCAAGAAATGGAACCCATGTGCTCTGTTGTTTGCTGCTGCTGTGCGGCAACTTGATAAGTACTTAAAGATTAGCAGGAAGGAAAACAACAACAACAAGATTTACCGTGACTAATAATTAAGTAATATATATCTACTACTATAAAATTTATCTTCTTCTGTATTCATTTTGAAATTGATTTATATCTAGTCGATGCATTACCATTTAACGTTTAAAAACGATTCGGAAGCGATAACAGAACTCAATAATTTCTTAAGACTTTAGACTCTCAGCTTAAGTTAACTTGAAGTTTAAAACAGTTTAACCATAATTAAACTTGTACTAATGCATTCGACATTTGCTCTGCGATCTTATAAAGTATATACCTATGTATATATGTATATATATTTTTTACTAGCACAGTGGGACGAGTTCATTAGCCATGTCTGTTCGCCTGGATCAAACTAAAGAGCTTCTGGAATGTACTTCAGACACAGCGGACTCAGGAGGAACGGATTACATTGTCATATCCTAGTCCTTCTCATCACTCGAACGACCATGTCTATCCTAATTCAAACAAAGAAAAGCTTCGTTTCTTGGACATTTCTCATGAGGTTCATGTTTCACAACATTTAATATTAACACAAAGTTAATTCATCTATTATTTTATTAACTTCATTTACATATTTCGTAGATTTCGTTTATACTTGTAGTGTGTTTAAATTGGGAACAGATCTGTTATGTTGAACCAACATTTACCTTAAATAGAAAGAAATCTCGCTTCGATTTCTTGCATATAATTTCTTTTTTCTTGAAAACAGCTGGCCAAAACGATGATAACGTCAATCCATCAGGTAAGGGTTTTCTAGAAAATATCTGCAAATTGATGATTTTCTTATTGTTTTTCCAGAAGACAAACAGAACTTTCAATGATTTTCAGCTGTGGCCACAGTTCAGGGTCAAGTTTTTCGAAAGAAGGTCATATTCAGATGGCGTGACCTTTCCACCTGCTTGGAGAAAGAAATAACATACTATATAGTACATAATTGAACCACGAAACCAGAAAGGAAGAAAATGACCAAGTACGAGTCAAGGACAAGGAGCAAAATAAAGCCAACAGGTGAGTTTTCAAATGTTTTGTAGGATATTAGAGTATGGCAATACATATAAATATAGGGAAAGAGAAAAGGAAGGGAGAGAGAGAGAGGAGTAAGGCGTGTTTAAGGGGACAAGGACCCGCAGGATAACTGTTCAAGCGACTGGCTGACTAACTGACTGGAGTGAGACGAGGCGTTTTCACTTTTTCTGTTTTTTTGTTCTGTTTTTGCACATGTTGACACATTCACAACTGACGTTTGACTTCCTGACACATGCAGGACATGCAGCAGGAACCAGGAACTACGCCAGTTGCAATTTTTGCAACTGTTTCTCTCGTTCGCTCGGTCTCTTTGCCGATCCTCGGACCGGATAAGCGCAAGAGGCACGCGGCTGGCCAGCAGCAGCGCGACATTTGAAGCGGGCGGACGGCGGCAAAATTGTGCGGGTCGAAAGGTGCACACAAGTCGTGGCCAGCCTGCCAACCCCATACAGATAGATAGTAGTTACCTTTCATACGAAATTTTGTCACTGGAAAACAAGCGGGTGCATTTTGTGGAAAAACTCAATAGCCTCAACAACTCGAACCCCCCACCCGAATGCATTTTCTGCACTCGACAGAACGTTTAATTTGCAATTAGAGAACGCCTGTCCCTCCACTAGAGGCGGCACTCCCATGTATCGTTCGAGCCCGGACATACTCATTTTCCGCAAATTTTCCATTAAACACAATGGCGACAAAATGAAAAGTGTGCCATTTAAAATTGATGGAGAGTGAGAGAACAACACAAAGAGAATGTCTTTCTCTGTCTATTATAAAGTTCTCGAGTTTAGATTATCACAGTCTATTAACTTGTCTTCGATTCACAATTGATTTTGATATTTTTAATGGAGCCCTCTCTTCTTTCGTATGTCGTAGGGTTGAAAACGGCCACTAGAGATCGCTGGAGATGTTTCCTTTCAAATGTTTTGTCGCTTGATTAAGTAGGTAACTACTAAAAAATCACTTGACCTCCTGCAGATTTCTCAAAGATGGGAAAACTTCTCATTAGCCAGTGCATTGAACTAGACTAAATGGAAAGAGAAGATTGGGGAACTGGTCGGTGATGGTCGTAGGTATGCATATCATTAAATTGCGTTAAATGAGCTGTCATAACATTTGTCCCTCAACCCTTTCCAAATTCTTAATCTTGAGAAAGAGAGAGAGAGAGGCAGAGAGCGAGATAGAGATGGAGATGGAGGGAGGTATAGAAGGGCTAACTAAACCGTTAACACTTTTCACAAGGATATGGATACATATATGATATGTCCATATGTTTCCCATGATAATGCTCAGTAGAGCGTTAAAGTTTATATGTTGTGACAGTCGATCCGCACCAGACAATGTGAAATATTTTCATTTTATGTGTGTCTGTGTGTGTGTGTGTGTTTTTTTTATTACTACCATATGATCCATAATGATGGACATCCGAAAAGGGATCTGCTCGGTCACTCATAAGGTCAAACCTGAAAAATGGGAAATCAAAAGTTGTGAAATGTTGTATGCAGGTTTTTCATTTTCCGCCCCGTCTGTCAAACCTTTCTTTACCTCCCTCCGGTCGTCCGTCCGTCCGTTCGTCCGCCCTTCCTTCCTTCCTTCGTCTTCTGTCTTGGATAGTAAAAATGGTCAGGCGTCTGGTCTGACCATTAGACAGCTTTCCCGCGGGCACACAGCACATTTAGACAGACGGACAGACAGACATACATATAAAAGAGAAAAGGTTAACATCATATACATATGAATTGTTGTACTTGATGTGTTTTGGTTTTGTCACCCATTATTATTATTATTATTATTTGGTTCATGACTCTCCTGCCTACAGGGCTAATGAGCTTCTTCCTTTTATTTCTCATTTCTTATTGTTTTGTTTCTTCTTTTTGTTCTGTTTTTGGCTCTAGATCAGTTACGGCCCAAATCCGGTCATGTAATATCATTTTGATTGAAAGTGAAATGGATAGTTGACTTTTTCGTTACGCTATGTTGCTTTATAATGAAATCTGAACTTGGGACTATCTTTAGGTGGCTCAAGCAGTTCCCTAGAAACAGATGATCCAATCAACAATATGACCATCCACATTTCCTCTCTCTCTCTCTACCTAGTCTATTCATTTGTTTTTTAACCGCAAAATATGTTTATTAAATACCCTTATGTCTGGAGCCCACATGATATGTACCTTGCACTTGGTCTTGATCGTGGTCTTGGTCTTGGGTAGCTATCAAAGCATAAAAACGCCCATTAAACCCAATGGGCTCGGTGAGAAAAAAACAAAAGCCACTTGGCCGAATTCCTTCCTTCCCGTTTGAAGACGTGACCCGCTCCGTTTATGGCTACGCTTCGTTGAGCTTCAAGAGGTGTTTAACACACACACACAAACTTCTGCTGGTTTGTGGTTTCATTTCATTCCAAAATAAATTTTCATAATTATCAAAAATATCCAGACAAACTCACTGCTTTAACGACTAATATATGTATATAAATTTATTCCAAAAAAAAAAAAAAAAATACAAAAAGTGTTGGGGTAAAAAAAATTGAATTCTTAAAAATAATGTTCAGTTCTTATTGCTCTTCTAGCTGAAACCTCAAGCGCCGCTTGGTAACATCTCTAGCAAACAAGGCTTCCAAATGGCATGGGGCCTCGAGGTCCTCCAACTCGGAATTGTGACCACTGTCGGGACTGATGTGACGCCGCACAATCTGTTTCTGCTTCTGCTTCTCCTTCTGGGTGGAACGAGATGCGGCGCTCAGGAACTTTTGTGCGGAGTGTCGAACGCTGGATGAAATTTTTGTGGCTATTTTCCGTTTACGTCGCACCACCCGCTGACGACGCAACAGCAATTGCTGGCCGCGGATCTTCGAGCGGGAGTGGGTGGTGGGTAGGTGGGAGGGAGAACCGATGATTTCACGTTCTTCAAAGTGGGCTGTGGGCCAATTCTCGCACAGATCACTGGCTGGATCAAAGGCAGGACGATAGGTGGACGAGTGAGTGGACGAGTATCTGTGATTGGGTGGTTTTCGAGTGCTCTCCAAAATGGCATCAATCATTCGCTCCAAGGTAACATCACCCATTTGCCTCGAACTCAAGGCGTTTGTGGTGTTTGCCTCTGGCAACAACTGCTCTGGCTGCTCCTGTTCCTGCTGCTGCTGCTGCTCATCCAAATATCTTGGCTTGTCAAAGTAACTATCGGGCACACATAGTCCTCGCAGAGCCAGCAGGGGACCTGGCACCGTGATGCCACAAGTTGTCCTTGTCGTTCCTGTTGCTGTCGCCTGTGAGGGTGAGTATTCCGCCTCAAAAGTGGGCAACGTGGAGGCATAGACACACTTGTTGGATGGACGTAAAGGAGTTGGAGTATTTACTTCCAATGGTGACATTGAATCCTTAATCAGAGTACGACGCAACGATGGTGGCAAGGAGGCGGCAGGCAAAGGTGTGGATGTGGTCAGCGATTTGCGTTTCAGTTTTCGGCGCAAGGCATGAAATTCCTTATAGTCCATCGAAGTTGTCGTCGTTGTCGTGGCAACTTCTTCCTCGTCGACCCTTAGCCTCTCCTCCTCGCCAGATAGATACGAGTGTCTCGGCTGGTTTATGGCCCATTTAAGCATCTTCGATTCGATCTGCGAGGGAGTAAGCGAAAACGGAGGAATGAGAAAGAGAAAAGAATTTAGTTTTGGCGTTCTGGTTGGCTTTTTGATTCCTCTCCGAATACATATGTATATGTATGTACATATGTATGTAGGTGAGGTGGGGGCAAAACTTGCCGGGTGAGTTTTTTGGCGCGAAAAGTGTACGAATTTCGTATATGAATTCATGTATATAGATTGATGGTGTTTTTTGGCTTATTTCTTTACAAAATTCACAACACTTTTTCATGCAATTAACCTCGCCATGGGTGGGCAGAGGAGTTGAACCCCTTTTTGCCTACTCATTTTTCATATGCTTAATTAGGTTTCACGATTTGGGTAAGTTTGTATTACCTTGGGCGAACACCACAGTAACAAAAATGGCAAAAACTCGTACAAATATGGGATTATATACGTCGGTTATATATCCACAAATGCTGCATATACAAAACTTTCGAAATATATATCTTTAAAATATTTAAAATTTTCTTTTCAACAGGCCAAGAAAGTGACTTGAGTTCTGTGTGCTCATCGACCGGCTTTCGTTTCGAGACTGACCTCTGGTTTGGAACTGTTCAACCACTTTAAACACGTTGCCTGTTGCCCTGAGAAGACCAAAACCAAATGAGAGAGAGAGCGGCGAAGAGAGAGAGGAGGAGAGCACGGCCAGAGTGGTTGCAACTTCATTCAACCACCCGATTGAACACACCTAAGCTGAAAATCCTTTCGACCTCGTTGCCTCGCTGTGGGATCAGTGGAATTCCTTAACTGAACGAAAAGAATGTCAACTGCCAAGTTAGTAGCACATTGAGGCGCATTAATTGACGTACTTGTTGTTGGACTTATTTAGTCGTACATCTGATAAATCATTCTAGGATTGGTTTCACTGTTAAATTGGGCTCAATGATAGACTAAACCATTAGAAGTGAAAGTGGTGTCAAATGTTTCTAGAATAACTCAATCTTCCATATTGCTTCTGATAACTTGCAATATAGAAACTTACTTTACCTCGGTCCCGGATCGACACGACTTGATCCAACATTTATAATGACGCAAGGCTCATCTATGAGTACACGAATAGATTAGTATGTTTCAAATAGACATCTGTATTTAATAGCAACGTTTAGTCGAAAATAGATGTAGATTAACAAAACATAATATGGTTTATAAGTAAACTCTTTATATATCAAGATAGAACTACTGTATCGATTGGCGTCCAGAGGAGCAATTGCTCCAATTGGTCAAAACCAAAAAACTTCTGGTCACTTACACTTTTGGTTTGATCAACAAACTAAACAGATTTACGATGTTTAAACTGTATGATTCTATTTAATTCTATAAAAATCATTTATACATATAGAAACTATATGATGGCAGAAGTTGTCCTCTTCTTTTGGTTAATCTTAAGTTTTGTGCAGATTTGCAAACTGACCCCTTAAATTGTTTAACTAATCAGATTAAACAGGACCTCAAGGCGGAGGTGTCTGGTGGCGGCGCTAGTGTACTTCTAAGAGAGAGAGAGAGAGAGAGAGCGGGATGGCATATGTTAGCCATGCAGGATGTAAAAGGAAATTTATATACATTCATTCATTTTGATCTTATTGAATTGAAAACAGTTGCTTCACTTGGCCGAAATCGGCGAGATCCGGTTCTACTCTTTGAGACTTTTATGAGATAGAAAATCTGAAAGGGAAAACACAATATTTCTTTTACCTCACACATTCGTTTATTGATTTGTGAATTTCCCATTGATTTGAAGACCCCGATGAGTTGGGTGGTCGACCTATTCGGATATTCTTTCCTCGTAATGAACTTGTCAGTTGCGAAAATTCACATTTCGGCAAGTGTTTCATAAAGTGGTGGTCCGGAAATTCTGCTCCAAATTGGTCCACTTCATGTGAAAAGTGTCAAATAAATTAACTTAATATCAAGCAAGAAAAAGACAGCTGAACAGAGAAAGTGCCAAAGCAACTAACATAAATTTCGATTCGTAAAAGGGGGAGAAGGATAGAAACATTCCTCTCTTTCCTCCATATCTTTATGTTTCTGAATTTTTCTCTTAACTTCCGCAAAGGAAGTGTCTTGAGTTTGGACCCAACCAATAAATTGCAAAACAATTGCACAATTTTCCACAACATTTTTTTCTTTTTTTCTCTTACCCCTCCAGACACAGACATAGACACAGACACATAGGTTCATTCCATCATAGACCATAAACAATAAGCCAAATTGTATAATGGACGTTCCTTTCATTCTGCTAGAACCTCTCTGTCTATCCTTTTCCCTGTCTCTGTTTCTCCCTGTGTGTCTGTGTGTGTGAGTGTTGTCCTTTTCTTGGCGAAATCCATAGAAACTAAGGAAAGGTGAAAGGAGCCACACGCTGCGAGAAAGGTAATTGAAAATTATGTTTTGTGGCATTGGTGGAGGAAGCAGTTGAAGATGCGGCAAGGCACAACAGCTGGCCTAAGGTTACATAACGGACACCCAAACTCCATGTTGCAAGAAAGTAGAAGAAAAAACTCTCCACTCGTCTGTAGGTTCCATTGCATGACAAATCTTATGGATCTCCAGCTCATTTCAGTGGCCAGCTGTTGCGATTTTGATAAGATAAACGTTGTGGGAATGTGAACTAGATTCCGAATAATCTGTCCACTACTACTACCAGCTCGTATCCCTTACGTTTGGACCAAAACCACATAGAACTGAGCTAACAATAAACTCTGAAAATCCCGGAAAATTTTAAAAGTATGAATTCCTAATCTAAACAACAAAAGTGTTTAAAGTCAAATCTGGGGTTTCCTTTAGTTGGGAATATAGTATTTTGGTGTATTTTAGGGATATGTGGCAAAAACTTTCAGTTTTACAAAGGAAGGCATATATTCTAATGTGTTTTCTAAAGAGTCGATAATTATATTTCCTGAAGAGCCCGCTCCAAAGGCTTTGTATTTTAAATCGTGTAATATCTCGCAGCTTGGAGAAATGTTTATTAAATAACAACCTAATTTGTTTTTGAGCAATAAAAAATATACGAAAAGGGTGCATATTAGTAGTGCCAAATGGTTTTCCGATTTATTTGGTTATAATTTTTAACTACTTAGTCATGTGTTGATCCGATATTGCCAAGTGTCATATCAAGGATTCCAAAAATCCAACCTCAGACCTATAGGAAAGGATGGAAGTCTTCAGTACCGGAGGAGAAGACTCTGAACAGTTTACAAGGTGTAGGAGTTTGGAAGCAGAGCAGAGGACCTTAATTTTATATGTATCTAGATTCTGGAACGTCTACATGACATCGTTAGAGTAACCTGAGTCAAGAATTCAGGCGATCTACCTTTGCTATTTAAAAGCTTGTGGATACGCTTAATTGAGGAAGAAAGGGTTGATCTACGAGGACACGAAGGCAACTTCACACTGCAATCCCAGCTTAAACGCGATTGGAACATCTTTAGTCTAAGATACAACGGAGAAGTGAGGTAAAAAGAACTTCTTTTCACCAATTTTTTCATTAAACCACCCTTGGCTTCTGCGATCGTAGTGTAAATATGTTGGTTGAAAGTGAATTTGTGGTCCCTAATCGTTAATACATTTAAGAAGTTCTAAAGGATCATCGTTAAGACATGGCATTACATTTGGCAAGTGTTTAGATTGAACAATTTGCGAAGGACTAGCAGAATTTATGTGTTTTGACTCAACAGTCAAAGTTTCCTGATGGATTTAATTTACATTCTTGTAAGAACTCAAAAGTCCTCAGCTATAGTTAATGGCAAGGAAACTCCTTTTGAAACATGACAGTACAAATTTGTTCCATTTTTACGTTTAATGGGAAAATTGTCCACCAAATTTGCATTTACTTAAGTTCTCAAACCTCTCTCCTCTGTGTCCTAAAAACCTTCTTCAGCTGTCCTAAAAAAGAAAAAACGAAATGACCAAATAGAACACAATAAATCTTAAGGACGAAAGGAATCGATGAGAATAAATCAATGAGCAGGAGAAGGAGGATCACGAGAAGATGCAGCTGCCTATAGCTCGAGCTATGCGGCTCTTAGTGAAATCTGAGACAATTTTACGCATTGGTCACTATCAACGCCCCTGCCCATTGGCAGACACTATGTAAGACACTGTGAAACAGAGACGGGGAGACTGGGACGGGTGACAAAGGAAGATAAATTAGGGCAAACGAAGGGGATTCCCGCGCCTTGGTTGCGTTCGTTCGTTCGTCTAATAAATTGCCCAACAATTGTGCAATTTTTCATAGATCGAAAATGGGAAGATGGATAAAAATTGGCAGGACATGGATATTTCACGCTTAGATTTGCCACCGTTTTTTCTTCTTCTTTTAATTCTTTCTTTTCATTTTGTTTGAAGCGTTTGTTATTTTGTTGCTCTTTACTTCCTTTGGTCTTCACCCTCTTCCCCTCCACAAGGTAAACACACATGTGTGTGTGTGTGTGTGTGTGTGCGTAGGGAAAGACGTGCATCGGCAAGGACATCAAGATAAAGTGCGCCTTCTGTGTGTGTGTGTGTGTGTAGAAAGTAGGTATACGGCATTCCGAATAAGAATAAACAGTAATCTTAAATCACACGCCGCTTTCTTTCACTGATAGCGCCAGCAAAGAACCCCACACATCCCATCCCAAGACATCGCACAGGACTCACACTGGACAGCTGTACGGGATTAGTTGTGATTGCCGTGTGCTCCTCTCTCTCCAGGTACACCATCGGGGCGTGCGTTTTCTAGCGCGCAGAAATTAGTGGCAACAAGGAAACATGGTTCTGAATTATGGGTCATAATTTAGAATTTTCATTTCCCTCTTCTTCATCTTCTTCCTCCTCGACTCAAAGTTGGGCCCAAGGCATTACGTTTTTGATTGATTTGGGTTAAGGTGAGACAAGAAATTGGTATCCTGTCAATAAGAGTTATGAAAAGGCTTTGTGGGATGGGAGATTTACATGCAAAAGAGATACAACTTTCCAATTAAATCGTTGAAGTATTCAAAATTTATATTCATAGCTTTTTATAGAACTCAAAAGTCGTTCAAGGTCACGATATATAGTTTATCTCATTCCATGTAAACTTCTCAGGTTGATAAATAACACTCGTATCTTCAGCTCTCCCATGAGATCTGTGATTTTTGTATTTTAACCCTTATTCAGGTTCTTTATGATTCATTTAAATGCAATTTGTAATCTGAATATTTTCGAAAAATTGTCCAAACATTAGGCAATTGCAAGTAATTTGAACCTGACAACACAAGAGTCCAATCTATGTGAAATTAACTTGAGGGGAAAAAGAAGGAATTTTATGACATTATCTATGCAAAAGGGTTGCCTGCCGCTGGGGCATGGAAATAAATACCTTTGCAGTTGCTCTTCTTTTCGATTGAAAGACTCGTTCCCAGCAACTCTCAATGTTCAATTCCTCTCATCGGAGAGAGAGAGAGAGAGAGAGAGAGAGAGGTTGGAAGACCCACCCTTGATCCTTAAGCTACACGGAACCAACAGAGGTGAGCACGCAATGTTGCATGCCACTGGAAAATCAGTCACATTGCGTCTGAGTCCGCGACAGGACGTGCCACACGAGTTACTCCGAGGTCGATCCTACTAACAGATTCGTTTTTGTTTTGTTTATTTTTTTTGTATGTGAAACTTGTTTAATTTAAAAACCAAAAGCAAAGGTAAAACCAAGTGAAAATTCTAAAAAGTGCCATATTTGAACAATTTTGCCTACGTTTTTAACCCAACGAAGTTTTATACCCTAGTCCATGGACCTATCAATACAATAAACTATTCTAAATCGATCTGAAATTCAGATTCTGAGTGAATGTCTTTCTAGATGATAAAAATTTATGTTCAAGTGATGAAATTCTGTGGAAAACTTTTGGAATATTCCAAATAATGCGATTCCCCCTAAGAATCGATTTCAAATGAACTAATAAACGATCGATACAAATTATTTGTTATCCTAGTAAACTGCAAGGATTGCGGAAAGGGTATAGAAACTTTGACGACTCAAACGATTTTTTTTCGAGGCATATTTTGCATTGCTAATTGCTGGCTTAAGCAGCTTTTGCATTAAGTTTTTTTTTTAAAACACCCCATAAAAATTTCATAAATTTGTGCTCGTGCCTCCTCTCACTCGTTTATAATTTTTGGTTTTTCTGGTATTCAGTTATCGAGTTCAGTTTTTGAAGAGGCCTCTCATCGGGCTGGCAAAAGGCACTTGAGGGAACCAAATGGCCAGCCAAATGGTAATCAGAAATGGGAATGGGAATGAGAGTAGTGGGAAAAAGCGACTATCAAAGTCCCACCATTTCAGTTTGGTTTTTTTCGTATTTTTTTGAAAAGAATCGCCCAATTTCCGTCCATTCATCCATGATTTAGGTAAAGATCGGCGGCAGCTGAGCTTTTGGCGCGTCCTCGACCCGACTCTGCGACACGCTTGTCGTCCTTTGTTCGTTCCTCTTGGCGAATTTTATTCTTGAATCCTTGCAGAAAAACTTGATAAACTTGCTACAAAAAGCTAACTAGCTGGATCTTCTTTCTTTTCGTTTACTTATCTACCTACTTTTTGCTTGTTCTTTGTTGCAGATGCTCAAGTGGGCCTACCAGCAACCGAGACCCTCGTATCTGGCTGCCGAGGACAACGTAGCAAAAGCTAGCCAGGTAACGGGCTCAGCAACCACCTCATCAGCCGAGTATAAAGAATTCCACGCCTTGCGCAAACAGTTGAAAATGAAACGAAAATCGCTGGGTAAGGAGAATCAACTGACGACTTCAACACCATTGCCAGCATTCAAGCAGACAAGGACAACTCCCTTTCGACCATTGAACTGCGTCTATGCCTCCACGTTGCCCACTTTTGAGGCGGAATACTCACCCTCACAGGCGACAGCGACAGGAACAGGCACAGGAACGACAAGGACAACTTGTGGCATCACGGTGCCAGGTCCCCTGCTGGCTCTGCGAGGACTATGTGTGCCCGATAGTTACTTTGACAAGCCAAGATATTTGGATGAGCAGCAGCAGCAGCAGGAACAGGAGCAGCCAGAGCAGTTGTTGCCAGAGGCAAACACCACAAACGCCTTGAGTTCGAGGCAAATGGGTGATGTTACCTTGGAGCGAATGATTGATGCCATTTTGGAGAGCACTCGAAAACCACCCAATCACAGATACTCGTCCACTCACTCGTCCACCTATCGTCCTGCCTTTGATCCAGCCAGTGATCTGTGCGAGAATTGGCCCACAGCCCACTTTGAAGAACGTGAAATCATCGGTTCTCCCTCCCACATACCCACCACCCACTCCCGCTCGAAGATCCGCGGCCAGCAATTGCTGTTGCGTCGTCAGCGGGTGGTGCGACGTAAACGGAAAATAGCCACAAAAATCTCATCCAGCGTTCGACACTCCGCCCAAAAGTTCCTGAGCGCCGCATCTCGTTCCACCCAGAAGGAGAAGCAGAAGCAGAAACAGATTGTGCGGCGTCACATCAGTCCCGACAGTGGTCACAACTCCACCAGTGACTGCGAGTTCGAGATTGATATCCGTCAGTTCAATGTTGCAGATGATTACGTGGATCACGAAGAGAAGGACGAGGGGCTGAGGGAAGAGTTGGAGGAGAAGAGTCTAAATACCAAGCGGCGCTTGAATTTCTCCTTCAGCGAGGATCTATTCGTAGACAAGTGATTTGATCAAATCGGTTCGGATTGGATTTGTTGGCTGTTAAATAGGTTTTCCCATAAGATATATACCTTTTTTTTTTTTGCTCATTTATTTGTTGGCTGAAAGCTCAGGATTTGCCTTGCATACACTATCATTACATTGTATTTTTTTTTTTTGTGGATAGAAGATTAAACAAAATTTTGTTTCTTTTACGAGTAATAAAGTTGAAAACCAAATTGGTGGAAAAATGTGGAAAATATGCCGAAAAACTTATGAGAGGGTGTCTCATGATCACATTGAATTTAACTAGAATGAATGGGGGAATCCTGAGACTAATCCTTGCGAACCGCACGCTTGCGTAGGATTCTTGCATGGGTCCTTGCAGCAATTTCCGCTTTTATGTCGAGATTGAGACGGGAACTGGATTCGGGGTTCTGTGGGCTATTGCTTACAGACGGTTCATCTTCCGGTATGGGGGTAATGGTCTCCTCAAGGAACGTCGACTGGATGTTCTCGGTGTTTACATTCTGTTCCGTGTCAGGGTAAATTTCGTTATCATCCTTCTTAGCTTGGGCAACATATGCTGTTGTGGTCTTTTCTATGGGGAGTTTTGTCTTTTTGGCTTTGCCAAATCGGAGGTAGCCACCGACAGTGATCACGAGGAGTATGGTCAGTGTGACAACAATCCAACCCAGGCGATGGGTCGTGGCGGGATCCATAATCTGTTCGAGAATCGAACTTGTATTGCCACTTAAAATGCGTCGCTTGGTGTCAAAACTCTGGGCAGCAAACTCACGGGCCACCTCAATGTCATCCGTTATGATTAGATTGTCGAAGAGTATATCGGGGGACATGGACCAAAGTTCCAGACCCACAGCGCTAATTGGTGCCATGGTTTGGAACGGCTTTAGATCCTCGAAAAAGTCAGGGTTCGGTATCTTACGCGGTGTCCAAATGCCTTGAAAATTCGGGTTCGCAATCATGGGGGCATGCCATTTGCCCTTGTAAGCGGGATTGGCAATTAAGGGAGCTTTCCATGGGCCACAGCCGGAAGCAGTCTCGCAAACAGGATTCTCCACTAGCGGAGCCTCCCATTCGCCATCAATTGCGGCATCCCAGTCATCAGGTTTCTTGGCTGTCGGATCCGAGATCAACGTGGGCTCTTGCTGGAGCCAATTGTCGGGCATTCGAGCCGATTCATCGACCACTTCGGCTGGAGCGTCTTCATCCCAATCATCCGGTTTTTTGGCCAAGGGATCTGGGATCTTTTCGCGTTCATCCCAGTTGTCGGGCATGCGATCGGTGGGATCATCAACGTCCGATGGAGGATTAACCGGTGGCTGGAAGTCCCCTAGCAAGGATCCTTCCTTAATCACACCGTGATCGATGCGCACCTCGAAATTATTATCAGGATAAACAATCAACTGATACAAATGGGGCAACTTGTCGGTAAATATGTCATCCACATGCTCCTTTGGTTTCGTGCAATGCTTCTCAGTGATGCTGCCATTCAGGGGATTGACGTGACGAAATATGAAATGGATTTTCTTGGAGCTGCCACACTTGTCCGGTCCAAACATAATCGTGTATGGTGTCTTGTCATTAAACTAACCCAAAAATTAAATGAAATCCATTATATGTAGTTAGATACACACACATCGGCTGCTTACCTTGGTAAGATCGGCCGTGTCCTGGCCGGTGGACAGCAATTTCAGATAGGAGCCACCGCACTCCTGGCCATCCTGCATTGTGACCTCGTACTGTACCACCAGCGGCTTATTTGCCTTGAAATCAAACTCCTTGAACAATGGAGCTGCAATGGCGGCGTGTCTGGCCTTCGACTTAAGCACTAGTCCCTTGTCCCCATTAAAGATGATGCTCGCTGGCGACTCCCAGTTCCAGATGCCATCGTATTTTGCTATTTCCTCATCAAGGTCATCCTTCTTTGCCTGCGAGAGTATCCAGTTTTTGCGTGACTCTTCCACATTATCAAAGTGATCGGCGAAATGAGAGGTTTTCCCATCGATTGGTGGACTCTTGTATTTCAACTCCTTATCGCCACTAGCCACGGTGGGGGATTTCTCAGCGGCGTTGACGGCAGTGGCCATCACCATCGTCATCACGGCCCAAAGGATGTTCATTTTTACTAATTTTCAATGAAATCTTTGCACTTGTTTTTCTTTTTTTTTTTTTTTTTCTCTCTGTTCGTTGTTGCTTGATTGAACGTTTGCTTTACACAACGAAGTTCGGAATACTGAACAATCGTAATCTAGGGCCAACGACCTAAGATTTGTAGTTGAAGTCAAGGCCTACTAGTTTGCTAGACGGACTCCCTAGCTTCCGTAGGTTCTGTGGGCTCCCTGGCACTTCAATGAGTCAGCACACCAGTTGGTAGCCTAGTAACAATTATGTGCCCATTTTTGTTGTTGTCTAGTTAATATCCTGCATATCCTTTATAAGGCATTTATCACGCACCTGTGAACTCTTGACCAAATGGCAAACAATGTTCGTTTTCAGGACAAAACGGACAAAAATTTGCATAAATTTACATGCCATACGAAAAAAAGGAAGAAAAAATTATATGTTGAATGCGGTTTTGTAACAGATCCTTGTTAGGCCACCTCAATATCAACCTCAACCTGTGTTAATCAACGTTCCATGACTAAATTATGCAAAAGTGTCCACGGAAGGAGGCATTTGGAATATGGAATATGGAAAACTGGCAGCTGGCAGTTGCCAAAGGATCAGTACCAAATGGGCCACTGGGTTTTGCTTGTTGTTTTGTGTGTATTTTTTTTAAATGTCTATTAAATGCCTTTAAGTAAATGCCCAACGAAAGATCCTTCGACGTCTTTTTGGCATTGTCTCGAGGCACAAAGCATTCTGCTCTCGCTCAATTGAGCTGAAAGCAGCTGCTCGGAATCAGAGCATTGCCTCACACACACACACACACACACACGCGGCAAATGTCACATAAGACTTCCACTTCCACAAGGACTTCTCTAAGTAGTTGTGATCCTGCGTTGGCGTTGGCGTTGGCGTAGGCGTCGGCGGTAGCCGCCAACACCTTTTTCAGGACTTTGCGCCAAAACTGCGCAAAACAGAGAGGAGCGAGAAGAGAGAGAGAGAAAACAGAAATAAATGGAAAAAGGGATCTTTTGGGTTTTCGAGAGCAACAGATGTTGCGGCACGTGATCCAGCGCAAAAGAAGTTCTCAAGTGGCTTGCAGCACCTCCGCATTTGGATCGTCTGTAAATTGGTTACAAATGGGTTAAGTGCCCAGCCCGGATGTGAATGTGAATGTGAATTTTATGCAACATTTGGCACGAGGGTTCTCGCCGTGGTAAGAGTGCAAAAGTAACATTTCAATAATTTCAGATTTCTCTTTGCCAGTTTCCAAATGGACGTAATGAAACACATACACGTAAGTGTCAAATCCCCCTAGCAGCTGGAGTCCTGGAAATGATAAGCAAATCGATAATGATCAAAAGTGCCTTAAGACACAAAGTACAACTCAATCAATGTCGGAATCGGAATCGCAACTGTCAATAAATGGAGCAAAAGTAAGAGAGACCGAGGGAGAGAGTGATAGAGTGAGAGAGGGGGAACGACTAATGAACTAATCCCTATGTGACTTGAGTGACGATAAGTGTAAGGACGAGAACAGGAGCAAGGAGGACCATTTCCATTTCATAAAAACATATTTGTATTTGTCAAAGGCTCTGATTTCAAGACAGGAGAAAGGCAAGCTCAGCTACCTATAGAGACTTTTTCATCTCCCTCTCTTTCTCTCCTGTGCGCGTGTGTGTGTGTATGTGTCTTTGATCCTTGACGACGATTAATCAAAGTGACGTGTGAGCATTCCTTTTTTTTTTTTTGGGACACATCTTGCCTTTGCTGGTTTTGCCCGCCAAAATGCATTGAAAATATCCTGATTCCAAATTCGGAATTGCCGATCCCGTTTGAATTTGCTCCACTTTTCGGTTTTGGGCCTCCATTTCCAGCAAAGGGTTTGTGTCTGTCTGTCTGTGCGTGTGTCTTCAGAGGTCAGACCGCAGAGAGGGTTGATTTATTTATCAGGATTCTGTATGCAAATGTTGTTTGCTCGAAACAAACTTTCAACTCAAACAATAGCCATAAAAAGGCTCAAAGTCTCAAATGTAGAACTAATAGATACATTTATGGCGATTTGTGGACCAACAAAAGGAAAAAGAGAGGTGAAAGTGATAGTGAAAGTGAAAGGAAAGGTTAGGAACGGAGGTCGTGGTAATTAAAAACAATTTCTTATCTCTCTCGAGGCGGTCGTCGGGGCAAAGGTTTGGCAGATTGAACATGCAAATAAAGATCAACAGCCTGGACCCGAATCAAAGTACTTGAATCAATTTTATATCACTTTCCTTTATTGTGACCATTTACAATTTAAAATTACTTGAGATTTTCATTATCACAATGCCTCACCCCAAATTTAGCTTAGCCCGCAAAATGGATCGTAAAAATTGCAATAGTTTTATGACTTTTTTTAGGGAAACCAAAAAACAAACTTTGCTCTCATTACCTTTTTTCCCATTTTATGAGGCCACAAAAATCCCAACAAATAGTCATTAAAGATATCGCGTGCCTTAATATCTGTGTGTGTGTGTGTGTGTGTGTGTGTGTGTGTCAGTATATTGTGAATTGTTTAGTTTATTGACCAAAAGTCATAAAAATTGTATAATTTCCAGCTGCCTGGGCCTAGAATGAACAAAGTAAACATAGGAAAACTTGCAAATTCGTTTCGTTTTGGAAAATGTTTGTAATATTAATTTCTATATGATTCGCTTAGTCCTGATATTGGCAAAGATGTTCTGTTTTTAGTTGTTCCTTTTCCAAAGTGAGTTCTTATGTCGGTTCTCCTTTTTGGAGATCCTGTGGCACCTGTCTTCATTAGGTTTTAAATGTTGCTCTACTCCGGCACATTCGATAAACAATCAATAGAAGGAGCAAGAGAGAGATGGGGAGAGAGGGACAGAGGGTCAGAGTATCTTACAGGTGCAAATGTTTTTCTTTTTACCTTTCGTTTGCCCTGTCATTGCTCCAATTTGTTTGTCAGCTTGTTTATAGGTTCGATCCCTGTTTTTGTTTCTGTTTCTGTTTTGTTTTCTTGTCCAACATAATCCTGAAAATGCCTTTTGCTTAAGGATAATCTAGATGAATTCCAGCTGTTTTTTCACCTTTGCTTTGTCCGATGAATGAATTAACATAAGCAGAAAGGAAGAGGTAAGCCAATGTTCTAGAAAAACCCAAGCAAATGTGGCTTAAATAAGCCCAAAGAATGGTTTAGCAAGTTATTGAATGCTGTGAATATTCGTTTCTCTGTTGAACTATCGGTTCGTTTCTCTACCAAATGTCGTCTTGCGTTGTCGAATTTCAGTTGACTGCCTCAAGTCCTCGTTGTCCTGTTCCTAACATACCCTAACATCCATCCAATCTACTTTCGGTGCCTTCGCTTCCCTGGCTGGTGTGTCGAATGTGTTAAAGTTTCGAACCAGTTTTCCGCTTCGCTGCAACTGACGCATAAATTGTCTTTGCCTCACCATGTTGTTGCTGCTGCTGCCTGTCCCAAGGATCCCGAATCGCCATATCCCATTCCCATTCCTATTCCCATTCCTGTTCCTATTCCTGTTCCTTGTTATTGCGTTTGCCTTCTATTTTTCTTACGTCTCTTAAAAACGCCTGATCAAAGAGCGCACAGTGGTTCGAATATCACAATTTGATTACAAAATCATTGAAATCAAATTGAATTTCAATTCTTGATATACATATTTCGCACAACGCCACTTAATTAATTGAAATGACATAAAAGTTTTCACTATAGGCTTGCCCTGTTTCGCCCCACTGTGCGTGTGTCCCATTTCAATTGCTCATTGGCCCAACATTTGCCCAAGAACCAGAAGAGGTTTTTCAACTTCATCCGGCAAATGTAAACTAACGCAATGGAAATGAGAATGGAAAATGTTTGCCCAGGCAATATGACACGGTGATTTTTCATTTTAATTAGCTGGGTAAGGAAGGAGATCGAGAGGAGAGTGCATGCAGGCAATATATCAATTCTCCATCCTTTTAGTCTTTGCTTTTCCACTGTTTAGCATCTATCAAACACCTGTTCTTCGTTTTTTTCGTTGTTTGTCATTGATAACCAATTTTTATGGCCAGCCACCTGCAGCTCATGGAGTGGAGTCCAGTTTAATTTACATAAAAGGCGCGTGGCTGCCACTTAGCCCCAAAGGTAGCAACCTGCTGGTCCGAATGATGCAGCAGCAGCAGCAGGAGCAGTCGGAAATGCAGTTGCCGACAACTCCTATTGACCCTCATCAAACGACAAACGCCCGACTAGAAGTGAGGGGAGCAGCCTTGGCGATACCCTGCACTCAAGACTAGCAAGGGACCATCCGTTCCCATATTCTAGTCAAGCTGCAAAGATAAAGGATCATCAATACACCCCACACTCATTTTACAGGGTGAATGGGTAAGCAAATGCCAAGAAAATGAATCGATTTTGAGGGAAATCCATTTTACAGCGTTTTCCCTTTGCTGACCAACAGGCAGAACAACAACAGGAAGAGGAGAGGCGGGTTCGTCCGGCGGCACGCGCGTTTTTCCAACCCTTTTGTTTTGCTTCGCTCATGTTTGTTTTTGTTTTTCCGGCCCATAAATCATATGCCAGGAAAACCGCTGGACACTAAATGGACATCACTTGCCTGCGATTGAACGCCACGTTCAACTCAGAAACGTTTTCAATCTTGCTCCTTGGCTTCCTTCAATTTCAATTTTAAAAAAAAAACATCAACAAAAATTAAAAAAAAAAGGAATGAACGAAGAAATTAATTTGTTTTGCATACCAGTTTCTCGCAAGACTCTCAAGATCCTGAATCCTCAAGGGGTTGGACATGTCCTGTTTCTGAATTGCAATGATTTCGCCTTCGTCTTCTTTTCCCTCTCCCTCTCCCTCTCCCTCTTCCTTTGTGACTACTCAGTCCGACTCGGTTTCCCTTTCATTTGCATTTTAACCCTTCTCCTTTTCGGTGCCCTGACCGCCCGCAGGGTCCCAGAAATCGTTTGGTTCCGTCAACTTTTTCAATATCTACGTCTTTCACTCAAATAAATTCGTTGACATTTTTCGGTAAAATTTGATTTTTTCCGCCTTCGTTTCTTATTTTTATTCATTTTCAATTAAAAATGCAAATTTTGTGTACATGATGCTGCAGAAAACCTCGACGATCGTGTGATATATTTTGTATATATGTATGTTCCTATACCCAAGTGGGACACTTGAATTTCGTCTTGATTAAACTAATTGACTTGGCATAGTGAGAACCCTAACAGCTGCCCCTTTCCAGGACTCTTTCAACGGAAACTTGCTGTTGTCTTTCTCTTTCACACACTGAAGAAAGATAAATTTTATATCCTATATTATCCTTATGCGTCTCTTGAAGCTTCTACTTGTTGTTAGACAACAAATATTGATCGGGAATGGACTTTTTAGAGATTTGGAGATTTTCTACTGTTTCTAATATCGTATAACTATATATATTCTGATAACTTGCAAAAAGGGTATATTAATTTTGGTCAGAAGTGTATAACGCATAGAAGGAAGCATCTCCGACCATATAAAGGATATATGTATATTCTGGATCAGCACAACGAGACGAGTTCATATAGCCCCGTCCATCCGTCCTTGTATATACTGCACAGTTTGTACATATATCTCGGATTCAGCCGGATCAGACTTCTATATCATATAGCTCCCATACAAATGGCAAAGCCACAAAACATTGACGTTTCTCAATACACGCTTGATACATCCATAATGACTGTCAAAATTGATCAAAATAGAATGACTTAAAAAATCGTCTATAATCGTTCGTTCTTTGGCAAACATTCGACTTTTTAGATAAAACGATTTATTCTTTGATAGGCTATAGGGAAGGGAAGAGTAACAAGAAACTTGCAAGGGTATACTTGAAGGTGTCGGCCCTCTGGTTCTCTGGTTTATATGATATTAGCCTACAAAAGGAAATGAAGAATTGAAGACGTGTCTACAACAACCTTAAGTGGAGGAAATCGACGGTGAAATTTGTTTCAATTCAAATATTTCTGTATACCAGGTGAATATTCTAAATCGAGTGTCTTTTTCAACACAGAATAGATATCTAAAATGTATCTCAAGTAATGAGGTGTTGAAGCATAGGTCATCAATATCGGGTAAGTGGTGTAGACATTACGGCCCAAAAATGAAAAGAACATGATATAGTAAACCATAATTGACAATTTTAGTCGAAAAAGGATTGATCTCTATTTCTCCCATTTCACATTTTTCACATGATGAAGCATTTGGTTCGCCGACTTCTGGTTACTGTAGACACGTCTCCAATTATGAAGTTCAATTCACTTCCTGGAAGTCTCGGGTCTTTGTTTCAGTTAGTCTCTTTAGTTGGTTCGATTTTCCCGCGTTAATTCGGCAAGGATGTTGGCCTGACTCGACCTATCGGTTGGTTGAGAGCCTCTGTGGATTGCCTCAGTTGTTGCCTTGCAAGGATTAGAAGCTGATCAAATCGGGAATCTAAACGAAAAAGGATCTGTTCCTCAATTATTTTTCTTTAATTTGCCAAACAAAAAAAGAAACCATGAAAATCGAAAGTTTCCAATCCATTGAAGCAGCAGCGAGCGAGAGAGAGAGAGTGAGGGAGAAAGACAGAATGAAAGTGAGTGAGAGAAAGCCTAAACTAAATAATTACAAGGCTCTTCGACATACCGACAGAACAACGACAACAAGACCAACAATGGACAGATCCTTGACACCCAGAGCAGCCAGAGCCAAAGGACACCCCAAAAACATGTCCGATGGCGTGAGCAAAAAGGTCCACAACAGAAATGAAAGCGAAATACGTAAAAAATGAAAAAAAGAAAAAAATTAAATGTAATTGCAGTTTGCAACAACAACAACAATGACAAGGAAAAAAAACTAGACTAGGACCTTGGTTTTTTTTACTTTATTTTTTTGTGTCGAGGGGTGAACTCTCGGCGGCAAGGGGTTGCCTTGGGAAAGTCCTTTGCTAGTCTGCCTCACTTTCTTTCACCGCTTTCTCTCTGCTGGCGTCTTTCTTGTGCTTGATTAGATTTGATTTGTGTTTTTCTTCTTGTGGCATTTCCCTGTGAGCTACATTTAATTTCTAAATTATCGACTCTGACGTGTCCGGATGGGCGTAACATCGACGACGACGGATGACGTCTGGGGGATCGGTTGCCTGGTTCATATGTAGGTACACCTTTCATAATGTGTTGCTGTTTTTGTTTTGATTAACAAAATTATAGACTGACTGAGAATAGAAGCTTCCAACCGTCAAAAAAAGGGAAAACCCATGGCTCTGCTCTTTCATTCTCTCTCTCTCTCTCTCTCTCTCTCCCTGTCTCTTACTGTACATAGCTAATGAGGCAATTTAAATGCTAATACTTTCCTCTACAAAATATCAAATTATAATCCAACTCTCTTCTAGGCTATACGCTCAAGGGGTATGGGGGGTGGAGGTTGGTTGACGGTTGTGCCCAAAGGTTAAGGGTTCAGCTTAGTGAAATTATTAATATGATTATGAATATGAATCAGTCCTTGGTCCTTTTCATATTCAAATCAAATTTCAATATAAAGTTAACTACCTTAAATACGATTTAGACAAAATGGCAATTGTATATCACAATCATTTTGTTCATTTCCTTTTTCTTTCTGTTGCAATTAGCCCCAGATCTTTCAAAATTAACGAAATCTTATATCTGATCTGAAGTTGCCAAAAAGTGCATTGAAAAGCATTTTGTAAATGTAAATTTAAAGAATTTTCGTAAATGTTCATTTACTTACATATGTATGTACATATATTTGCTACCTCGCCATAAAGGTCCTATCCCACTCTAAAGAAGAGTTGCTTAGGGATCAGATTACGTCTGATATGTAGTTCAGTTCAAGGGCTTACGTTAAATGCATAAATATCCTTCTTAGAGGACGTTTTAAACCAAATGGGCGGACCCTTGCATGTGTTTTACTCCAATATTTATTTGTATTTTCAGATTACTAACTAAACTCAGACAAAAATCATAATTAATCAACCGAATACTTTTTCTTTTTGTTCAAAAAGGATGTGATCGACTCAATGCTACTTGAAGGAGTTTGTCACTTGATTTGAATACATTTGAATCAGGGCACACGATGCTAAATTTTAGCTTAACTTATCTTAACACTTCTTTCTCCATTCCTCGAAATTCGTCTGCGTGACGTCAAAGACTATAAAAATCGTTCTGAAATTGGTTCTAATAACTGGAAGATTTCAATTTCTGACTTTTGTCTATTTGTCACTGGACATACCAGGACCTGATTCGGTCTAGCCATGCCAGTTTGTATGAACACCAAGAGATCAAGTTTGTGCCACGCCCCCAGTCGCCGTCGCAGTTCTTACAAAGCAGATTTTGTGATAAAATAGAATGGCTCAAGACATTTATTTTCGTATGCAGATTTGTTTAGCATGTGCCGAAATAATTTAAAACTTTTGCCACGCCTACTTTCGCCTGCCTCCTGAATTATATTTTAATTTTTTAACTATAATCGATGTTAATCGGACGAAAATCATCTTAGCGCCATGTCAACCAAAAGGCCCAACTTGGCCGTTGTTCGGTGGCGGCGCTAAAGTGCACACATGCTTGTAGGAGTGAGCGAGATAGCATATGCTTACTAAGCAGCAAATGGTTATTTCACTTGTCTAGTTACCTGATAATTACCTGAAAAAAAGAAATTGTGATCATACATATTTTCATTTTAAAGCATTAATTTCTAACACTTTAAAGACAATGTGAATTTGAATTGATTTTTGTAAATTCTATTTTTGTTTTTCAGAGAAATTGGGAGATTTATGAGACTCTTGCCGCCAAAAGGCTGTGGATCTATATTATAATTCCCAATGAAATAGTTGCAAAACGAAAAATATTTTCAAAACCATTACAAGAAACGGTATAAAAGTAATATTTTGGGTTATAGAACGTTCACGAAGTGGATTTATTATATGTATTTAGCTCACATGACAAACTGGAAAATAACTTCAAAATGAAGAATTTCAACTCGCCATAAAAAAGAAAATACGAGCTAACTTTAAAAAACCCAAATTGGGTTACTTTAGGTGCGGTTTGATTTCAACGATCTAGAGTTTGTTGCACAGTGTTGATAGTTGCACTAGTTTAATTACTTCCGCAAAGATTTATTTTACATAACAAGTACTTTAAGAATTGTACTTAATAAGCAGGCATCACATTAGGAGGGTCTGAGCAGAGGTAAATATGATTTTGAATAAAGCCAATCATTTGATTTAACGGTTTCATTAAGGTCTTTTCTAATGTTTCTTTCTAAAAGTACATTTTTATTTCGCTTAATTTAAATTGAAGTTCGTTTTCAAATGAATGGAGGTGTCGCATGCTTCAGTTCCAAATGCATCATCCACGCATTACGATGGACACGTGCCTCACCCTCTGAAGAGTTAGCTCGCTGTGACACTTTGTTTGATGCAATTCTATTTTGTATTTTATTATTTATTCAGAGAGTATAAAAAGTGAGGTCGGCTACTCGCCATGTAACCTAAGTAAATAAAGGAAGGACCGCGACCACAACCACAAGGACGACCAAAAGCTGCTGTCGACAACCACCACAAAGCATCGAAACCGCCAACCGCCAACAGCCGACCGCCAAATCGCTTAGCTGCTGGACCTCCGTTTAGCCTAAGCTGCTGACCGCAAAGGCGCGAGGTCAAAGGTCATCTTTGCCACCACAAAGCACGCAGCTGACTTTTTTTCCTCTCGTATTTCATTTTCGTTTTTCGGAAAGCAAACAAAAGCCTTAATAAATTAAACAAATAGAGCACACAAAAAACGTAAAATTCATATTTTGTGTTTACTTTTCGATAATTTTTTTTGGTTTTGTTTTCAATGCTCGCACGATTCGAAGGTGGAAAGTGAAAAGCGACAGAGGAAAATGACAAACGATGCTGCTAAGCCGCGACAATATGAGGCTATTAGGGTAATAATTTGTGGGATTAAGCGACTCGCCGAGACCGCGAACAAAAGGGGCTGAGAAGAAGAGAGAAAGCAAGCGAACCCACCTCGCCACTCCCCTTTTGGATGCAATTTGAAAGTTGCAGTCAAATAAAGTTTCTTGGAGTACAGGACCCAATATCCTTGTGCTCAGTCATTCGCAGAGCACAGGGTACACCCGAGACGTTGCATTTCTAGACCAACATCATGTTCCTTTCCTTTCACCTCTCTGCATTTCCGTTGATCGCAGCGGGTTCTCCTGCAAGACTCCTGGCGCGAACTACTTGTGGTTTTACTTTTTTTTTTTTTGGAAATTATAACGAATTATGACGTATTAAGATTTATAGTCAGGAAGGTGAGAGAGGGAGAAAGAGGCTGAGAACGGGAAGAGAGGGAGGGAGCGAGGAAGGATCCGGAGATAGAGAGTAAGGAAAACCGTTTGCCAAAATGTGAGACCGCAAGATGCTGCCGTTTCTGCCGTTTCTGCCGTTGCTGCTGCCTCTCGAATTTCATTCGCCGCCTCTTGTTGACTTACAGCTGTTCCAAAGGATCTGTTCCAAGTTTCTTGGGCCACTATTATTATTTCATATTTTGATTTATTGTTTTGCTTATTGTTTTTTTTTTTTCTCCTTCTCATTCGCAATTCACATTCCTCGATTCTTGTTCGCAGCGCACAGGCGCAGGAGCAGGCGCCTCACAGCGGTTTTTGGCGAATGTCCTTCCCGGCGTATCCTTTTGTTTGCCTTGAACGAATCGTGTTTTTGCCTCAATGAACAACTGTCTGTGGTTTTGCTTCCATTCTATGCAAATAGCAACTTTCCTCGTTCCAATTCAAATGCCAAAAATAAAAGGATATCTGTTTATTTATTCAGGAAATTTCGGTTTCAAGTTGTCGGATTAAAAAAAACACATTCAAGACCAAAAGGGGACTTTGATTTCTATGTGTGGCCGTTTTCGCAGAAATGTCAACCACGGGATCCACCAAAAGAACAACCAAAATGTTGCTGGGTTTTCATTCAAATTACCTAAAAGTGTAAAAATTTAATTTTTTGGGTAAAACTATAATGAAGGAAAATAAATTAAGGAAATTTGAACGAACTTTGCACCTTTTATAGGCTTAACAAGGCCAAAATGGAAAAATATCATAAGTCCCCACACAAAGCTTGATATTTCTGATTTAGGCAAAAAATATTCAAAATTCTAAGTACGGGACGGAGTCTACGAGTCGTGTGAGTGGCCTCTGAAATGTTCGTACTTATATCCGAAGCTTAACAAGTATTTTCTTCTTACTTCTTTACGGAAGTACTCCAACTTACCAACTACGCCGATTTTTCGTATATCGCTTACTATATCGTATCATTTATCATCTGAAGTTAGCTTCTTTAAAATTTTTAGCTTAAAATTAAGTATTTGTGCAAAGCAAAAGAGATTTGTTTTGCAAAGACAAGAATAAAATAATACTCCTTTACGTAGAAACACAAATTAGTTTAAAAAATAAATACCTTCTTCAAAATCATTTATTATAATTTATAATTGACCTGTTTATATTTAATTTTATCAAATATGAAATAAAAAAAATGTACGATGGAAAAAAATGTCAGGTTGATTATTGATTAAGATTTATTTTTTAAATCTACGTAATATTTAGACCCTTGCAGAGGGTATTATAAAACTGGTCAGATGTTTGTAACGCACAGAAGGAGACGTTTCCGACCCCATAAAGTATATATATTCTTGATCACCATGAGAAGCTGAGTCGATATAGCCATGTCCGCCTGTCCGTCCGTCCGTCTGTGCAAATCAACTTCACGCCGCCATCTTAAGAGCTATCGTGATGAAATTTGGTATTTGAGCTACAGCTCCATTCCATGCAGAAGTATTAAAAATATTTGAACCCGTTTTAGCTTTAAACTATTCAAGATATCAAAAAACTGTAAACGCGATCTTTTTGGATTTATTATAAGGATCATTTTTTGTTCTCATCTTTCAAAAAGCATTTTAGAAATTAAACAACTAACACTATTGACTTCTTTCATGTTGGTTAATAAAAACAACTAATTCATTAATGCAAATTAAATTAAATTGTTCGCCTCGAAATCGAGCTGTAATGAACTGGAGGTCCTTTTAAATTTACCAACAAGAAAATTTGGCCATAATGTGATTCTAAATCTAACTGTTTATTGTTTATCGCTAAATAAAAAAATATGAAAAGGATACATCCTTAAAAACACTTTCTCACATCGCTTTGGCTTGTACATACATATTTTACTTACATATAAATTTTAATAAAAAAAATAAAATTTCTTGAATAAAAAAGTATTTGGCCAACAAATTTGTGGGCATTCTCTCCATCCTACATAATATTTTTGTAAAAAAGAGGGTTAAAAAATGAAGTAAAATATTGTGCCTTCAAGGAATTGGCACTGAGCATCTAGAATATTTAATTCAGTCGATTGACTCAGCTTCCTATCCCAAGACTAATTTATCTCCCCTGAACGTACATATAGTTTGTATATATGGCACACTCATTTGCTATCGAATGAACAAACGGCGCGTGGCGGTTTAGGGGTCTTTTGTCTTTTTCCTACACACAGAACAAACAGGAAAGGAAATATAGAGAACACAGAAAGAGGAGGAGACGCTTGGATCCGTGTGGGCGGCAGTGAGAGGATTCGAAACTCTCTCTCTGGGCTCCCCCATGATACCCCAATTATAACGGATCGCTCAACGCGTTGCGCCACAGCATACCCCTCAGCCAAACACTTCGAAACACACAACATAAACTTTGCTTGCTGCGCTTACAAAATGCTCATTCACCAGCCGCGGCCTCGCCGTGCCATGTGGTTCAATGGCTAGAGCATTTGCGTCGTAAGCAAGAATGTAGAGTTCAAATGACAGCGAGTCATAATAACATTTTTTTGTTATCTGGAATATAATTTGTATTTTTTTTTAGGTTTTTAATAAATTAGTTAAAGAGATATAGAAATAATCAAATAAAATCATTTTCTTCTTTACAGTAGTAGAATAAACATAAAAAAAAAAAAAAAAAACACTTTATGGATACTCGATCTGCTTTTCAAAAACTATATATTTATGAATGAACTAAAAAAAAATCGTAAAGACTTAGCATTCAATTGGGATTCCACTGACAAATCTAATTGTAAATGAAATGAAGCAAAAAGAAACATTAACTGATACAGATTAAAATTATTTATTTAAATTTACTTGCACCCTTAGGACTATTACTCGCACCCTTAGGACTATTACTCGCACCCTTAGGACTGTTTACTCGCACCCTTAGCATTATTACTCGCACCCTTAGCATTATTACTCGCACCCTTAGCACTATTACTCGCACCCTTAGGACTATTACTCGCACCCTTAGGACTATTACTCGCACCCTTAGAACTATTACTCGCACCCTTAGGAGTGAGACTAGATGGCGCCATCTATCAGTCATTTAGTCAAGACGCTCATCAGAGGCGCCAGTCTGGTTCAATGGTAAATAAAAAAACTCGAGGTACAGAGGGCGCTTTACAATACTCGTTGTGGCGACACTAAATTATTTCTTGTAAAACTTGCTAAGTCCCTCATACCGCGTTCCTAATAAACGTTTCGACATTAATTATATTTGGCTGCCTTATAGTTTCTGACGTCTTCCAGTCTGTAACAATAACAAAAACAAAGTTGAATTTACGAGCCCTGTTAACAGTTTACATTTTTTAAGTTTTCAAAAATTTGTAATTCTAATTTGTACAATGCTTTTGATTCGAATCGATATGCAAAGACGCATAGAATACCCAAAAATAAGAAACTTATTTACAGATATACACACAAATTAAATAAAAGTGAAATCGGACGGATTCGTGAGATCGGAATATAAGTGTTCCTCACTTACCTAGGGATGTTCAGGAATGCGAATCACCGATTTTCATGAATTTCGGATATATTGTAAAATACGCCGTCGTTTGAGGCAGGGTAAAATTTTTCGGAGCACTATTGAATATATTTCTTTGAAATCGCGTTTCAAATTATAGCTTTGGTGACTTACATATACATATGTATATGAAATCGTAGCTCGGTGCTCCAATGGATGGAGGTTCTGCCTGAGATCAACAAGTCCTTGTTTCAACCCCCCGCTTGGAGTATAAGTCGGCTTAGTAAATTTTCTCCCCCCCCTTTAAAAGGTGTTTTAATTTGCCTTTTTTTTTTTAATTTTTGATGACTTTACATAAATGTAGTTTACATAAATGTGGTTTAGACAAGTAGAACTCTACACCAAAACACATTTTGCACATTTTGGGACAAATCTTGGAAAATCTAATTCGCAAGGATTTCCTAATTGGTCCGAACTGAGAAAACATAAATAAGGCTAATCTATCATATAGACGATGGATCTACCCTTTGATATTACTTCATTTGTTGGAAAAATAAAAAACAATATTGTAGTCTGAAAATGAGTATGTCCCCACTGAGCCACCGACCACACTATTTTAAGCATATAGTAATCACAAATAGTTCAAAGATATACAATACAATTAAATACTAAATACTAAAATCAGAATTGGGATTCAAATCAATTCGTTTTGTTTCGTTTGAATGTTGTGCGACTGATTGTGAGTTCTATGTCAGCACACTCATTCACTTTTAAGTCGTTTTCCAAAGTCATTCAAATTAATTCATTTGGTCTTGAATGTTGTTAACTGAAATGGATTTTTGTATCATTCGGGCATCTCTCACGTTCGTTGACATTTTCGTCTAAAGTAAGTGTTCTCATTTAGATATAATAATATTTGCTTTGTGTCTTTAACAAAATGGGTCACTTGGTAGAATTTTGAATCCGTGGCAGTTCATCTGCATAGGTTATATGAAAAAAATGGGTTTGAGGTGAGCACGATGCTTGTTTGCAAGATCATCTGAGCAAAGAAATAAAAAATGCCGTTCGTCAGAACCGAACCGATCAGTTGAAGCGCTATATCTTTGTCAGTTTTTATTTGGATTCTATAAAATATAAAGTGATGATACATATCCTGTCGAGTAAAACATTGGATGGAAAATTTCGACAGCTGCTTGGGTTTAAGTATTTGGAAAACAGTTTTTCCTGGTGTAATTGTGCGTTGCGGTACGCGAAATCAAACAAGGAGACTTGGGCACCACTTCCTTATGGGGAGGGGGTTCTGTGGGGGCGGCGATGTGGTCGTTGGAGTTGGTTCTCTGTGGGCTAGGATAATGAAGCGAGAGATAGCTTGAGGGTCTGGGTCTAAATTACAAAAGAATGACAAACGCCTACCAAGCAACGGCCACGCCTATCTTTTCGTTTCCTCTGTGTTCCATCCCTCCCCGCTCTCTCTGTCTCGCTCTCTATTTTTCCCCCATCAAGCTCCTGGAAGGTGGCAAACCAAAAAGTTTGAGCCAGTGGCGTCTTGATGGGCTGCTGCTTGGGGTAACTAGGAGGACTGGCAGGGGGAGGAAGAGGAATGCGATGTTGTCTATTGTTCCCAAAAGTGTTTTTATTTAGCTCTTGGCTAGCGAAAATACTTTGGTCCTTCTACTTTACGTTTGTTTTATTATCTCTTATTATTGTCTTCTCTTGTCTCCTGCCTTTTGTCTTCTTGCCTTGTGCGTTTCGCCTTTGTTCTTATGCGCTAAATTGGCCGTTAAGATGCTAAAAGATGCGGATTTTTGGTGATTTAGCAAGTTGCTGGGCATCTTCGAGCTGCCATCTCCCTTCTTATCACTCACTCTCTCCCTCTCTCTACCTGCTCTTTCTTGTAGTTTCTCTCGCTGTGCTGCTCGTTTTGTGTATATTTTTGCTTGACGCTAATTTCGCCACCTGACAAACTGGCACCCCGCTCCTCTTTCTCCCTCTATTGGTCTCTCTCTCATTTCAGCATTTCCTTAACTCGAATTGACTTTCTCATTCCGTTTCAATGAGGACCCATAACGGTAGTTTGCGGTTTGTTTGCTTAGCGGTAATTTGTGGGCATTGTGGGAAAAGGCTTGAATGAAGTTGTTTGCCCATCGAGACAAATCGACAAACGGCACATGGGGGAAATGAACAAAAATGTTAGGTTAAGTCCGAATGGTGTACTTATTCATAATCTTCTAAAATGAATATCTACACTGAGCACTTTTATAAATTAATGAGGAGCCTATTCCATGTTGCCCACAGGACTGATTCTTTACAAGTTCCATGCAAAATCCTGTCGACTTGAAATTCCCATATGCCCATAGTCCTTATATGCAGTAAATTTAATAATTTTCTTAGATAAATACATAAAAATTAGTGATAAATTTTGAAATGGGTCACAATATTCTTCTTAGTTTACAGTTTTAAGCAGTTAGCTGGAGAACACATACATATGTATGTATGTATAGGTACGAATTTCTATGCAAAGTCCAACATAAGCTTCCATTAGGGTTTTAAGAGTTGAATATCGACTGTCCGATGAAAGGGGGATTCCCCTTCGCTAAGCGCTTCGGCTTCATTAGCTGCGTTTTTCTGCGGGCTTTCGATTTTCCATTTGATTTTGATTCCAGCTCATGTGACGGTGTTTATTTTCACACAACGGCACCGTGAAATTAGAAATCAGCAACATGTCCCTGCCACATGCCAGGACATAGAGAGTGGGACAGAGAGAGAGAGAGAGAGAGAGAGAGCGACCAATGATGACCACCAAGAGATGTAGCAACGAAAGCATCGGCGGCACGGGGAGATGGAGAAGAAGGATTGCTATTGGGACATAGGAGAAGAGTTTCAGGTGTCACTTTTAGGGCAACTCAGTTTTGCCCACTCTGACCACGATTTTGGCTGCCGTCTGGCTGACTGTGTGTTTGCCTGTCGTTGACAGACCAAATTAAAATGTCCTCTGACTACTGCATGTCGGCACTCTTCAGCCGTCACTCTGCACTCTGCACTCTGCACTCCACATCCTTCTCCTTCTCTCCACTGTGCAGTTAATGACCAATTTGCCAGGACATCAACATCGTGGAACAGCTGTCGCAATTCGCGTTACGGATTTGGGCTCACTGGCAAAAATTCATCACGAGTCGACAGATAAGTCTTAAAGTTAATGCAAAAAAATAGCCAACCATTTTCACCCCCAGCTTCTCCGCCCGTCATCCGCCATCCTCCTCGCTTTCCCCACTTCCTCGTTTATCCATCATTCTAAAAGATAAACAACAAGTAACCGAACAAGAATCTAAAGCTAAGAGAATTACAACATGTCGCTATTTTGTACGAAATTTGAATAAATTTTGAATTCGTTTGAGAAACTTTTCATCTTCGCTTTTCTTTTCTGTTTTTATTTTAAATTTTTTTTCGTGCGCGCCACAATTAACTTTTAAGTATGCCCATTTTATCAGATACCGCAAGATATCGCAGCCCGAGATATATGACTTTTGGAAGGGAGAGTCGGAGGCACAGTTGAGAAATAATTTCAGGCAATTTATCATGAGCAATGAATGAACGAAGCGCCAGAAGACATGGGAGAGAAGGCAGCGACTCCCAGGGGTGTTACACGGAGTATGATGGACGAATGAATACTCTGCAAGTATTTGAAATATCTTTGAAATCGATACAAAAGGAATGGTCCCTCTGAAGTGTATGAACAGATACTTAAGTTCAATAATTTCATTCATTCATTACAATTGAAATCCTCGTTTATTCGAGGTAATGCGAAACTCGGATAACATGGAGCCAATTAACCAGTAAAGCATCATCAGTTCATCAGGTCAAGGAGGTCAAATATTCGAGCTTCTGTTGAAATAATATTCATCTGATACAATCTAAAAGGGAAGTTCCGAATTTCTGGAGATGCCGTTCACTTTACGAGACTCTCTGATCTGATCTGATCTGAAATACATATCTTCAATGGAGCAAACGCACCACAAAACGATGTAGGCCTAGCTGATTTGAAGGGTATTCATAATTCCGAAACCTTTTCGTGTTGTCTCTACCTAGCCAACCAAATGGCATAACGAATTTTTGCATAAATACTTTGTTGTTTCTTCGCTGTTATTCTTGTTGTTAATCGTTCACCATTTATCTTACTTAATGAAATTTGCGAAAAATCAAATCAAAAATCCTGGCTAGAGCGAAATATCCTTGTACTGCCGTCCAAGTTTTGAAGTTATTAGCCGCAAAACGCAATTGTTACGGATTTTCTTCATTCGCCGGCTGTCAAATGTGTCACGTGACTCTCCGGAGCATCCACAGAGCAGCATCTTGCCCACCCTGCGGCTGGGAAGGGGTCCCCGTGCCGGCCTTCACAGGAGGAGGCCTCCTGTCCTTTGTCCTCTTGGCGGCGTCACGTGCGCAATTAAATTTGACGGATTCGTTTGAATCTTCCTTTGACTCTCAAGCATAAAGAGCATCCCGGGAATTGGCTCCATTCATTGGATTGAAGAGGCCGCAGGACTTTGTTACCAGTCATTAATCACTTGAAAAAATATTTTATTTTTGTTTCATTCTCTGTGCATTTCCTTTTAACTTTGTTGACTTTTCAAAAAACAAAACAAATGTGCTACAATAAAAAAAATACTCTTAATCTTTGCATCAATTTATATATCCACAGAATTCATGTTTAAATTATAGAATTTACTGCGGTAGATATTTCGAAGTCAGAAGATAATCTGATAGAAATAAAAATAAACAAGTTTACCGATAAAATGTCCCTTAACCCAAACGTTGTATGGAGTGGAGTCTACTTGGAAGTAAAACAAACTATTGTAGATCCTAACAGATTATAACTTTTAAAAGCTTAAGGATAATACACGCTATGGACTAGTTGAATTTCGATACCCTATCAAATTGGGATATTTAAGCTCATATAGCATCACCGACCTTATAACACCGAACGGGCAAATTGAATTTGTTTGTGGAGTCTCATCTTTGCTATGTGGACTCGGTTTAAGTTTTAATTTCTCACTATTTGTTTATTATACCCTTGCAAAAAGGGTATATTCATTTTGGTTAAAAGTGTGTAAAGCATAGAAGAAAGTATCTAGAGACGACAGTGGCAAATTTGATCAAGATTGGGTGACTATACCATATAGCTCCCATAGGAACAATCGGTGACTTTGATCAATACTTTCGTTATTCGCTATGCTAAGATTGTAGGCCGTTCATTCGCTTACAGATGTTACTTACAGATGTCTAGGTAGGTCAACGGTCATATGGCCATATCCGAGAAACTTTAAACCAAAGACAAAATTTTTGTATATTATATTTTATAAAGCTTCCTCTACTTTTACCGTGTGGATGCATATAAAAATATCTCAAAACTAGCTCATGTTGAAAATGCACCAGGTGAGAAGTCGAACCACTTTTCGCTGCATATCGTAACGACCGTAGCCACCATCATTATGGCAAGTACTGCGGGATAAATACAATGTTGGAGTAGCTAAACATTTAAGGAAATATGTACATGTTTACCTCAAATTGACGTCCTTTTTCTTTTTTATAGACGTCTACATAGCGTATATTTATTTAGGCAAAGCGTGAAGTTTCATCCGAAAGAAGACTCTGACTCGAAGGCTACATAAACAAACCTTATAAGGTGACATTCGCAACATTGGATTTGCCCATATATGTATGTAAGTATATAGTCCGATTTCCAAGTCCAATTTCATGTTTTGCTACTATTGCTTCAAGTTTCTAGTTTTTTAGGTGCACCTATTAAGATGGCGAACATTGTAAGTGTTTAACTTCTTGAATGTGAAGGGAGAGCAAGCTAAAATGTGATCCAGTTGACGTGTTAAAAAGAAACTCATTGTAACATTTGTTCAATGAGGTTTTGTGCTAAAAGGTTAAGTTGTAAAAACATGTCTCTATTTGTGGGTATTGGGACTTTTATACAAAGCCCGACTCAGTCAATTTCATCTTAGTTAATACCAATAACGTTTTTCATTCAAAAATTATATGAGATTTGATGCCTTGTCGGTAAATCGGCCTCAAAATGAATCGCGCTATTAAAAACTATTGAAATTTGACTCAAGTGCTCCAAAAACACTACAAATCAGAGTAAGCTGGTATATTGTTCGAAAGGAATCGTTATAATGTATTTTTGGAAACATAGTCAACATTGCTTTTGGCTGTCAAGTTTAGTAGTTTAGTTGAAGCAATATTTTCAGATTAGTTTTCATTTTAGATTCGGTACAGCTTTGAAACAATACTACATATATAGTTCATACAAAATAATTTATAGTTTTTACAATCTTTTTTTCTTTTGAAATTCCTGTAAGCAGTAAAAATTTCCCTTGAAGTACGTAAAAGGATCCCGGTGAGTTAATACAAGCCTCTTGATAATAGTATCAAATAGGTACATACATATGTATGTCCTATAAATATCGGAAATATATTCGAATAACCCATTTGGGTTGTGGTAAAATATTGAAAACATATCGAAGCGTTTCCTTACTTCTTTGGCTCATTTGATATCTTATCTATTTTATTGAAATTAAAGAGCGAAAAAAAGGGGGAAAACACAATTGCAGAAATCATCCCCAAATGTGCAATACCAATCAGGTGATTCCGAGGATTCCCGCGTGTCCCTCTGTGCTCGGTTGTCTGTCTGTCTGGAATCCTAAAACCGCTGTAACTAAACATTTGCATTAGAAGTGGCTCTGGCATTTGGCGGCCCGAATAGCCGCAAAAACCGCTAAAATCACAAAAATGGTCAGGGGATGGGTTTGAAAATAAATTCGGTTGGCAATCGACGCCACAAATCGCGTTTTAAGCCCTGCGTGCGATTAGTTTAATTGCCTCAAGGGGGAGTGCGTCGGCATTGGCAATGGAATCGACATCGGTGTGAGGCGTCATGGTATCCTGGCTGCAACAGGACAATGCAACATTTGCATGGTCGGGTCGGGTCGAGTCGAGGCGAGTCGAGTCGAGTCGAGCTATGTTGAGTCCCAGGATACGCTTAATGCGAAAATAAGGATTAACCAATGGAAATTTATAAATGGCCAGCTTTCGTTCGTCGCTTCGTTCGTTCCGGTTGCTTCCTGTTTTTGCGTACTGCCTGTGCAATTTGAGTGCATAAATTGGCTCTGGACAAGGGGCAATCTATTTTGGATTAAATCAAATCGAAATAAACGATTTTTAATGGCCACGGCAAGGAGGACACTGGACTGACCGTGTCCTGGCGGCCATGTCCTGGTCGCAGTGGCAAAAACGAGGTCATTAATTATTTCTTCAAAAGCAAAAGATAAGCCCCGCATTCTCGCAACCACGCATCCTTTTTGGCGTTTTGTGTCATTAGCTTGGCCACCCAAAAAGGATGCAGGCCACTGGTCAGCCCGCTCTCCCCGCGCTTCCGCCCGGCCAGCCGGTTAGCCCGAATGCGTGTCCTGAACGGCCGAGGGCCAACTGTTGTGCGGTGCCGCATGTGGCACCAAAAGATTAATTAATCTTTAAGGACTCATTTTGCTCTCTACGCCCGATGCCCGACGCCCGACGCCCAATGCCCAACGCCAGTCACCCTCTACCTCCTATATTGCTCTTTGTCCTTTCTCATTAGGACATTTCTGGACATTTGCATGTGCAAGCGATGTTAAATGAATTTATGGCCCAGCAACCACCACAAACAAGATGAGATTTTCGTTGAGGGCCACACTCATGGGAGAGTAGGGAAGGGATCCGTAAACGATGCAAAGTCAGACCAACTGGGGAATTGTTGAGCAAGCCAAAAAAAGTCACCTTTTAAAGTTACAAAAAAAAGGATACCAAACATTCGCATTACAACTCGCTAATTGCTTGTTTATCGATTGTCCGATGGACAAAAACGAAATCAATCGATTTGAGGAGCTTCTTCTTTGACCGTCGGGGTCACCAGTTTGTCGCTGTAGCTTGGATAAATTTCAATTTACTCAAAAATGTTTTCGTCGGCCAGCCAATCCATGTTCACATTGTCATGCTGCCTGCAAAGCTTAAGCATTTGTCATGCCTTCTATCTCTTCTCTCCTTGCCGTAATCTTGTGCTGACCAATCTCTTGGTTTGCCCACAGGCATTTATTTTGATTATCCATTGACATTCATTTCTATTTGTTGGTTTCTTATCATAAGCCTCGTCATCATCATCATCACCATCAACAGCATCATCAGCATCAACAACAGCTTCAACATCATCATTTCATGACCAGCAAATATCCTAGAGATTTTCCCAAATATTTCTCTGTGGTATCTCTTTCTGTTTCTATCCCCCCCCAATCCCTCACTCATATTGCTCCTCTTTAGCTCTGTGTATCATCCCCGTACCTCAGCTATATCCCGAAAATTGTTTGTTAAAGTTTATGTCGCTTGTTTCTCGTGTAGACGTGATTATTTGGCCAGGTTAATGTCATACCCCCCCGCTCCACCCTCACATTTCCTGATACGTATGTCTATTAAGTAGAGCGCAAAAGTTATCCTTTGATGCGCTTGGTCGGAGTTTCATTTATTTGGAAAATTTATTAGCTTGCCACATGTGAATTATTGTTGTTGTCTCTTCTTCTCTGGGCAAATGTTTTTCGCAACTCTTTGACTTTGATTGGCAACTGGGAATATTATACGAATGAACTTAAAACAAAATATTTGCAGCATACATTAGGGGGCTTTCTGTGGAGAGAGGTGTGAGAATTCATGAAGAATAAACTAAAGTCGCATCGCTTGCCTTTTCCTACTTCAATTTGTTTTATTTGTTTTATACTTACAATTAGATTAATATTTGTTTTATTTAATCATTTCATTTAACTAAAATTACTTTTATTTCAACGCATTGGAAATCCTGTCCAAAATATTTCTTTTGCAATTGATTAGGGCAATTCAACTTTAGAATTATAGTAGTAACATTTTGTACTTGGGTTTTCTGCCTAATTGGGTTTTGCTCTGCTTTCTAGAGAGTCTTCATGGACGTGTGTGTAAGTGCAGTGAGTGTGTCTGTGTGTGCGTGTGTGTGAACGTGCACAGCATTGTGAAGGACTTTCCCTGATATCCATCTCGAATGTACATACGCCCCGTCCTCTTCGGGATACGTTGGTAAATTTCATATTTTTTGGTGCCAAGACAGAAAAAAAGCCTTTAGCCTTTATCTTTTGCTGCTGCTGTGAAAACATTTTTACAATTATTTCAAATATTTTTCAACACGGCTTTGAAATTGGAACGTGCCGACGACGCGTCGGGCTAACAAAAAAAAAAAAAACCAAACCAAATGCGACAAGAAGGAAAAGCAAAGGAGGAAACCCTTTTGTTTTCCATCCTAAGCCAAAATATTTTTCCACATTTTATTTTGCGCATATTTTGCTTTCCTTTCGTTTCGTTTCATTTTCCCTTTTTCCCTTCTGCTGCTGCCTTTGCGTCTCAGCCTTGGCGCGAAATTAGCGTGAAGAAGTGAAGGCAGCAAAAAAAACAAAAAAGGGCAGCCAAAGATAAACTTTAAATAAAACATGGTACAGTGAAGAGAAGGGTTCAGCAGTGGGGGGAAAGGGTAGCGGAGGTGGAGGCGGCGCGGAGGACAAGGGCAAACGTCGAACGATGGCGCAGACCGCAATTCAAATAAAATCCTTTAGGGCTTTTGACTTTTAACTCATCCGTTTAACGAGCGCTCATGTTCGTGTGAGCACGAAAAACTCTGGCTCTGGTTGAGAATAGATGTGAGTGTGTCTGTGTGTGTGTGTGTGTGGGGGGAGGGAGACAAGATTGCCTGGTACAGGACAGACAGCACCCTTGACACCTTGCATACACACATATTCACACCCACACATTTGCTGGGAGAAAGTCAGCCCTGCACGTCGTCTACTGTGCAATTGCAAAACAAAACGCGAAATAAGCAAAGTATGAATATCAGGATGCGTGTGTATGTGTGTTGGAGTTCAACTGGGGCTTGGTCAGAGCGAATGGCTAATACCCTGCCTAGAAGAGGGGAGAGAGAGAGAGAGAGAGTGAGCCACGTCAAAATAGGTCTCAAGTTTTCATGACCAAATCCCGATGAAGTCGAGCAAAAGAGATCCCTTCAGCAACCGCTAGACGAGCAGTGTGCTTGTCTCTAAGGGACGACAGTCCATCGATTCGATTCCATTTTCCAACACTGGAAAACCACTTACAATTAGATGGTTTAACTCCTTGTGTAAGAGAATGTGGAAATTCGGTTTGTGAAAAGATGTAAAGAACGACTTGAATGTTTTACAATTTTTATGAGCCTTCGCCACAGCCGCCTGGCCCCACACCCCCACCCCCCACACTCCCCACAATTCTGCGTCCTCGTTCTCAATCTCTGCACTGAGTTGTGATTGCTTTTGTCACTATGCGACAGCGCACACTGGGATCAATGTACGATAATTGTGATTTGTACATTCGAGAGACTTGTCCCAATATGCTGTCTACCTGGCTAAGGCGGATTAGATATTTGGTTTTAAAGGGAATATCAAAATATTTAGACTTACTTAATTTGATTAAAGTTTCCCTGCAACGGAAATTGGTAGAATACAAAAAGGTTAGGCCCCAGTGTGCACAACACCCACACACACACAAAATCCAAATCGATTGATGGCAATTGGCAATCCCATTTGGCCATTTTTCGAACAATTGCTGCTCTCTCCATACCGTACATGGCGCATAATAAACCACCGAGGCGAGGAGAAAGGATTCACAATTCTGGATTTGGCATCAACACTTAAATATGCCATGAATATGTTGCATACAGTGGGCGATAGACAGGCAGAGCCAGTAGTGGTAGTGGTAGGCGTTGAAGGATCTTCTCCCGCAGTGATTGCGACATTTATTAACCCCCTCAAATCAAGGAGCGAGCGCTTGCCACGCTTCGTTTAATAAATTGAGCGTTTTACGCAATTTATGCGGCTGATTTGACATTAATGTGTCTTGATACACACCCCACCACCCCACAACCCCACCTACCGCACATCCTTATTACATAGTACATAGATCCGCATAAATAACTTTCGCCAGTTTCTGTGTTTGCTTACATCAACATTTGAGCATCTTCATTTTTCCTACTTTGTGTGTGGGTTACTCAGTTACTTTTGTTTTTTATTTATGACAACATCTGTCGAGGTAACTCTGTATGTGCGTGTGTGTGTGTGGTGTGGTGTGTTGGGGCGTTAACGTACATGCCACACACACATCATTAATCATTTTAACAGCCTCGCCAAAAACTCGGCAGTTTCTACGTGAGTGAAGTCTTTCCTGAAGTTACTCCACAATTCACGTACATAAAACGCCTTTCTTCACTTCACTCTTTATGCACCCAGCCACAGCCGCAGAATGAGAAAACGAAAAAAAAACTTTGCCCATTAAAATGGTTAGCAAAAAAAAAAAAAAAATGTAAGCCAAAACTTCTTTCTACATCTTACACCTGAATACAGCAGATGTAGACGATTGCCGGTGATGAAAGAGGATGAGGAGGGGGGTTTGCAATACAAGTCTTCAATACGAACATCTCGTCGGGGTCACCAAAAACAATTTTAGTGTTGAACATTTTGAATTTCATGTATTTGAACTTTCTATTAAAAGAGGCGTGTTTTGGAAAGTCGGAAAGATTTTGAGTTTCATTTCCTTGCGTGAAAATCGTAACAATATTTATTGTAGGTAGTAATGAATGATCCTGCGATTGGTTCCTCCTCACCGCACTGGGCTTGTTTAATCTCGGCTGGACCTACACCAAGTACATGTGAGTTTGCCCCGGGATCAGCATCCTGAGTTGCATCCCCAATCCTTTATCTCTGTTTCTCCCTCTCAGCTTGTGATTCGGGCGAAGACGGTAGTAATATGGAAACAGGCGTGGATTTGTCCACTGACAGATCCTTGAACTTTTCGGGCTCGAATGGAAATAGCAGTGGACAACGGATGTCCCCATTTGCGCCGGTGTTTTATCCCATGAGTTCAAAGCAGGCAGCTCAATCGAGTTCCACAGATGCACAGACAAACTCAGAGGTACCGAATAATCTTGAAGGACACAGATCCGACACCGCAGCATGGTATGACCTTTCGAAAGCGCAGCAGCATCTAAATGCTGCATATCTATGCGAGGGAGAAGAAACGGATAATGAATCAATGGAGGAAAATTGTAATACGTTTGGATTGTGCATGAAGACGCCGGGCACAGGGAGCAAAGACCGTGGTAAGAGTTTTCTTCAGTGATTCTGATGATTCTCTAGTCCATACATTTCAGCAGGTTCCAACAAAGGCCCATCTCAGTATCAGGCAAGCCCACCAAATTGGCGAGACTTTGAAAATTGGGCACAAGGATCTGAGCCGGTACCAGAAATCGAAGCATCGAGAATAGAAGTAGTTGTACCACCGCGTACAGCTGGAGCGACACCATCATCGACCGCTGAATGGTCACCCTACTCATATGCCACCAAGCCAGTATTGTCAACCAAAAGCTCTTCGACGCCTCGTCTTTTCGCAACGCCGCACGGTCCCAGCTTCTCTGCTATCAATAATAATCTAAGTCCGAGTTTGAGTTCTAATCCATATACTCGAGTCGCTTCCAACTCCAGTGCGTGTCCAGATTCGGCGGATTTTCCATCGTTCGATGAGTTTGCCAAACAATTGGATGACTGTGGCGTCTCGCGCAATGAGTTTATGGGCACATTGAGGAACCTCATGATACGGGCCAACGAAATGATGCTTCCACTATTGCGAGGGCCTTTCGCCCGGATGACGCCAGTCCAAATGGCTACCTATACGACAGCCATACTCCAGACACCGCCTCTGCATCCGAGTTTGTTTATGCCGGCTGTAAGTGATGCATGGAATACATGGAACATTGGCTGGACACTAATGTTTTTCTTCTAATCTCTTGCAGGATGCCCCTCGTTTTTCATCTAGCAATGGCGGGAACTTGCCGCCTTGCCATCCGCACAGTCTGACGCCTCAGGATTTGGCCAAGATAAATGTAAGTTTGTGCTAGTTTGTAGTATCCTTCTAATTGCCTATTATTCTCGCACTATGATGCAGCTGCGTCCCAAGCTTGTGAATGCAGAAACCCAAACAGAATTTTATCCATTCAATGGACCGTGGATGATGCCTGGAGATTCCGGTAAAGTCGCAGGCCAATGCCCGCCACCGCCGCCACAATTTGGCTTTTGGGGTAGGCCAATAGGCAAGTTAAAACTCAGTCGAAATTTGCATATTTCAAAGAAAAAAACCTTTTTCTTTCTAGCAGTTCCCATGCATCCACATGGGCATCCGCATGGGCATCCGCATGGGCATCCGCATGGGCATCCGCATGGGCATCCGCATGGGCATCCGCATGGGCATCCGCATGGGCATCCGCATGGACATCCGCAACGGCTTAGGAATCCGCATCATCAAGGGTATTCTCATCCACATGGACATCCAAACGGACATCGCCATCAAGGGCCACATCAAATGCCGTATCAACTGCCACAACAGATGCCGCCACATCACATGCAACGTCAACAAATGCCACGTCAACAAACGCCACGTCAACAAATGCCACGTCAACAATTGCCACGTCCAATGACTGGTCACTTATCTGGAAGCCAAGTAGTCGCGGGGGAGGCCCACGCTATGGCTTTCGAGTAGGCCACTATAGTCCGATGCCATATCGTTATAGCCAATTCGCACACGGACGACAAGCGAAGCATAGCCAAGCCCCCGACAACTTCAGCAACGGCAGCAACAGCAACAATCTCTATGGACATCCTAATGGAGGTGAGTATGGGTGGCTTTCGTAATCTTAGACAGCATATAATGGCAGCTGCATCTTCGATGGCAGAAGGTGCGGCATTTCTTGCTACCAATGGCGAGGACACCGATATGAGTATCGGTTTTACAACGGATCAGTCACGTGGTGGTGCTGCTCCTGCTACAGGTGGTAATGCTTACAGCTCATCGAGCAACAACAGCAGTTCAAGTTCGGGCAGTTGCTTCCCCATTCACAAAGTGTCCATGCCGCGTCGTCACCGTCGCCGTCGCAGCGTCACAACCGAGTGCAGCAGTGAGGATTTAAAAGACATTCACGAGGCGGAAGCAATCGATGACCAGGAGCCAGATATGCGTGGACACTATAGACCTCGCCATGTCCCCTTCGAGGCTAGTAATCCGGAAATGCTTGATCATGTGGTGGCCTGTGTAGTGCCAAGTGCAAATCCTTACTTCCAGATGCAACATTTTCCATTGGATCCCGGTAAGTACTTGAAGCAGGCGAAGAAGAATTCCCAATGATCCCATACTGTCCATTTAGATTATGTCCGTATGCAGCAGCAGCAGAACCCTATGAGCATGGAGGCTCCATATCCATCATTCGAAGGCATGGTGAATCCTGCCATCCCATTGTCGGGTGGTCAGAGCATGTCAGAGTTTGGTCCACCACAGGAACTAGCTGCTCAGGCTTCACATCCACTACTGTCACATCCCTTGCCGCCGCATCAACCACAGGCTACCAACAATGCAGAAGCTTTCAATATATTCACGCGTCCCACCGGCCCCATGATGCCAATTTTGCACGAACGGTCACCATTGCCGCCCATTATCTTCAACGTGAACTCTCAGGAAGCGTCGGCTCCATCATCTCTGCCAGCTCAACATCGCACGACCAACCACTTCGTAGGCATGCCCCAAATGATGCCTAATCCTAATCCACAAAACTTGCCCCAGGGTCCACAAAGCGTCTGTACGCTCACAGTCAATCCCAATGGCAATGACAGGGGCTTTTCGAATGTGTATATTCCGGATTGCCATCCCTTAAGAACACCGCCAACTGCCTCAGAGGGTCCTATTCAAGCTAATGTCTTCGAATCGAAAGATTCTCCCTTATTAAACCCTAAACCGTCGTACGCCTCAATGCTTAAGTAGAAGGCAAGCTGCTTGCGATTGGAAAATTTCTATAAGTATTTTACGGAAATAATTTTACAACAAAAACAATTTGGAAAAGCAAGTACCAAGAATACCTTCCAGGAACACTGAGAACCAAGCAAGACTCAACTGATTTAACAATTGAACCCAATGATTCATTCAAATTGTATTCCAAAAGGTAATCACATGTACCTTTCACAATGCCTAACATGTACAGAAATACCGGACACACAATCTTAGCACGAACACATTGGAAAGCGTGCAAAATAATTTTAATCACCTGCACACTGGTTTGAAATGGCATCTTGTACTCTCAATTAAACATGGACACGGCTCCCGTGAAGCTATCACAAAAAACAATTCTTATTTTCTTGTTGTTTCGGCTTTTGATTAGCAATTTCGTTATTCTCAGCGCGAAGCGAGGAAACGCCGTTAAAAGTATGCTACACTTTCGCGCAGTTGGGCCTTGGAATTCTCAAGTGGTACAAGCATTCGGTGGACGGGGGAGAGAGAAGGACAGCGGTGAACCCTTTGAACTCTGGCAATGCGCAAAAGTTAAAAGCCTTCAAGCTGAACTAATCGGGCTAATCTTTTACGCTGCTTGCATTTTAAAGGACCCTTTTTGGCTCGGGGTGCACACGGTGAAGATGGGTGAAGTGTGGGCGGGTCCGGGGTCTTGGTACATTTCTCATGCATGCTTACGCTTGCTTGCTCCCATGTGTGCCAGTTGCATTTTCTACAAATGTAATTAAAATGCAACCTAAAGTAAAATGCAAATATGAAAAAAAAGGAAAAATACAAACGGGAGCAAAAAAATAAAACAAACAAAACTGTATTTACAAGGCAGACAAATTTAAAATGCACATGCATAAAATTTACGAATTATGCAAACTTTTCAGTATACCTCATTGTGGATGTGTTAAAAGTCCTCTACTCCACTTAAATGTTCTAGTTAAAGCCGAAATGTTTAGAAATTTTATGTGATTGAATTGGGACATAACTTTCGAAACCATTTCTAATCTAGCGAATGAAATTATGTGGGCCGAATCACAAAATCTCTATCATACCCCATGAACGGAGAGAGCCTCAAGAGCTAGGAATACTGGCCAGAATATGTTGGTGGGGAGTTGCTGTTTGTTTTGTTGTCCTTTTGTTCCTGGTTTATTTATTTTTCATTTGTAGTTTTACCAGAAATTTAACGCCTCGCTGCATCCGGATTGTGCTAACCGCATTTGGCTACATTTTTAATCTACAATTAACCACAACTGCGGCGAGTTACGCATTATTGGTCGTGGTGCATCCTGCTGGGGTCCTGGAGGTCCTCGGCAGCTCTGTCAGGCCAATATCAATATTGATTCTATTAATTATAAAAACATTAAGTGCCAGTGCCGAACAAATGTAATTAAACGCATTAAACAATTGCAATGGCAAATGGCAATGAAAAATGCAATCCCAATTCCCCCTGCTCGCTTCCGCAACAGTCGTCGTTGGCCCGCGTATCCTTTGCTGATGCCAGGACGATAAGCACGTTTTCAATTCGCGCACAGCAGGTGGCCATTCGATGGTCGCCTGGGCCAAGCTGGCCCCGGTTGGATGGAGGATTTAATGACGAAATTATTGTTTCAATTGCTTTCAACTGTTGTCAATGCAAATTTTATGCAAAATACGTTTACGTTCACCATTTTTTCCACTCTTTCTCTCACCGCCGACATTCTCCCTCTCTCTCTCTCTCACACACACCCTTGATTTCTCCCCAAATGCAGGCGAAATGCCATTATGGCCAATAAGTCAATAATAATTATTGTCGTCCATCCAACATCACTTGCCCTCCGCTAAGCCCAAACCTCGGACCCCACCCACCCCTGATTTCGGACAGTTTTCAAATAGGCGTTAATTACTCTTATCTGGCGCTTCCCTACAGGAGCATAGACAAAATATTCGTTTTGTTTTCGCTTTATAAATTATCGTATATAAATTTATGTCCTATTGCATTTGTTCTTGTTGCAATTTAAATTGTTATTAACATTCCTTGCCGTTCCCACGATTCGAAACACAAAAAAACAATACATTAAAATTGCAAAACTATTTACAATCGGAAATATTCAAATGTTTTTGTTAGATTTTGGTTTGTTCTATGTTTTAAAGGGGAATCTAATTGTAAGTTAGATCTATCAGTGAATAGTGATTTCAATCAGGTCTGTTATTTGATTCTACAAATTTGCATTAAATTTATAGTAAATTTAAGTTTTGTTTCATTTTTGGCTTTAATATTCTCTTTCTCGACATTTCAAGTTAGCCAAGTTCTAGCCTATAAACTATTCCAATAGTTGAAGACCAAATTGAGTTGACAGGAAAGATTTGTCCAGCATTTATAATGAAATCTTTACGTCAATTTTGGTAAATTGATTAATAAGCTTTCTTAAATCTAATCTTCATTTATACTAAAAGATATGTAAAGCTGCTTTCTAACTGACATCTTTCTTGTGGTTTCTTTTTGTGGTTTGTTATATTCAAATATTAATTTTCGAGAAGAAGAAAAAGTCTTTCGACTTGGCTAATATAAATTCATATGGCGATGAATGCTTGTCGATTCCATAGTATCGAGTAAAACTAACCTAGTTCGAGGAACTTGGATCACATTTGGGAGAGCATTCGAAATAATGTGAATTGAAGTGGATTTGTGTGTGCCACAAGGACACTACGTTCGACCAAGCTTTAAAAAGGGGGCTCTTAGAACCGCAAAACCTGCATCCGGCGCACGGCCCTGAAATCCACCCATTTTGAGTGTGGCTTAGGGTCGGGTCTTCAAGGGTCGTCGCATGTATGTAAATGTATGTCCGACTATATAATATAATTAATACTATGAATTACTTGGGAACGGAAAAGCAATTTGCAGTTGATACGTTGCAAATATCATGATATTTTAGGTAAATCATAATAGGAAAGTCGACAGAAACGAGAACTATACATAATTTGAGCACTTAAGTCAATTAGAAGGTTACTTTGACTTTCTCAAACAATTTTCCAAATATTTAATTCTATATACTGATTACACAAACCCTAAACCTGCATAAACCCGGAATCAGAGGAAAGAAAGAGGGAGAGAGAGAGAGAGTGATGTGTTAGCTTAAAATGGGCAATGTGGCCCCAGCTGAAGCTCCATCTCCTACTCGGTTTTTATATCCTGCAGTGACTTCAGTTGCTGCTGTCGAACGGAGGACATGGAGGATATTCCAACACGTTGCTGCTTGGTCAGCCACATGCACTTAATTGCTTTATGAGGCGGCCAGTCGCTTGTTATAGACTTCAATTTGATTTTGCCGGAGCGAAATGAATGACGCGGTTGGTGGCGGTCATCGTGAAGGTATAGGGGCTAAAATGTAGGTCCATTACCACAGGAGAGGATCAAAAAACCACAGTATCTTTTGTCCCTTGGCGTATCCGCCTGTGCCTGTGACTCCGCTCCTGTGCCAGAGCCAAATGAGACATTGGGGATCAATTTATTTTTTGGCACATTTGCCGCTAGCCAGAGACGTCGCAAGCCGTTGGACCTTAAATCATATTTTAAATGCGGAAACTTTTTTTAATCCATTTGATGGCGTTCACCATCATCATCATCGCGATAATGATGTGATATGTGGACTAACAACAGATCCCAGAAAACACGTTGCAAGTGCACAAGTTTTTAATGCTAGTTTCGTCGACTTGCAGTGAACTCAGAGACAAATTCCGCCGCTCGACTAGGTGAGTGACCTGTAAAAAGATTAAAAGGAAACAAAAATGAAATGAGCAGTGGAGTTGTATGTGTCCAATATATCGAGTGAATGGCCACTATGGAAACGTTATTAGGTTACCTGCCTCGATAGGGTAGTTCTTTGACTTTTCCTTTTTTTCTCCTTCAGATTTGCGATAAACTTTTCTCTCCTTTTTCCTTTTTTTCTCATTTGTTGGCGTTTTGTGTACTGGGAAAGTTTTGTAATGGCTTTTTGTTTGCGACGCAAAGGCACAAATCATTGCCACGCTTTCTATGCACATTTTATACGCACACACACAGCCATCTCGCACACCTCACACACACATCTTATACATTTTTTTGAGATCCCCAGAAGGTTGCCATGGCGAATTGTCTTTTGATGCAATACATTTCTTTTCAATTTCAGTTCAGTTCCGTTTACGGGGGTGGGTGAAATGGTTAAGGGCTTGGACACTTAACATAATTTGACCAGCAAACGCCCAGCGACCAGTGGGCAGTGGGTAGTCAGGACAACAAACAACAAAACTAGATTCTTATAATATTAAATAGTATTTGATTCGTATGAAATTTTATTTGTTGCAAATCAAATGTGTCTTTTTTTGGTTGGAAGCATTTTTCATCCCATTTGAAGCATTGCCATGGTTAGTTTTTTTATGAGATTCATACATATAGATACGTGTGTATAGCCTGGAGGCATAGGGAGGGAACCAGACAAGGGGAGAGGGTGGGTTAAAGCTCGTCTTATCCTTATGCTTATGGAAATTTTCTTTCCATATTTAAAAGCTACATGAAATTTCCATTTTTGGCACTTAAGCCAGCCAAAGTCAATTATAATCAACGCATTCCCATACTCCTGTACTCAATTTCACACAACCTCGAAACACACACACATTCACGTCTCCAGTTTTCTGGCTTCAGATCCGTTAAGACAATTGCCAAAGTCGGAAAAGGATTAAAGAGCAGCAGCAGCCAAAGTGGTGGCATGTGTCTGTGTGTGTGTGTGTGTGTATGTCTTCTTTCGTCTGTGTATGAGTTTACTTATGCCAAAGTGTTTTTAAAGAAGATTGGCAGGCAAACGTGGAACATGACTGGAGGACTTAACAGCTGCTGCTGCTAACTTTTAAGTAACAACAACCAAATATTGAAAAATATATACATCCTTCTGTGTGTACGTACATAAATATAGATTACACAAATTCTTTCTCTCTCTCTCTCTCTCTGTCAGACAATGCTCATTACCGCAGACAAGTGCCATATTTCGCACTAAGGTGAACGCAATCAATTTCGAGTCTCAATTACAGTTACAAAGAGGTCCTGGACAGAACAGAAGAGTTCCTGTCTCGGTATAATAATGTTGAACCGCATTCGGCCAACAAAAACTCATTCATATCATCATCATCATGCCGAGTTTCTTTTTTGGTCCCTGTATCTCTTTCGCTCTTGATATATTCACCGCAAACTTAATTGCTTTACGGGCTGACTGGCTGGCTGTCTCCATGAGCAATTTTGGTCTTCTTAATGTCTTTTGGGTTCCAACACTCCACATACACACACACTACATACACACTCATAATGTACACATAGCATTCATATTCATGGTACAACTGCCCTCCACTGGTTCTTATCGTGGCGAGCTTCAACAACAAAAACCGTCAAGAGCCAACCATCTCTCCTTCAACTGCAATTACTGCGTTTGCCTACTGTTTTCTGTTTGGCTTTGGTTTCGGATCCAGAGATTTTTTTGAGATTTCTCTTTTCGGTTTCTGCAACGCAAATTATATGCAAACGAGCTTAATATCCGGCCAAACAGACGCACATCATACGCACCGCAAAATCTCTGTGTGCCACTCCACAGCATTCCATGCTACCACATCCCACCACACTCTACCACATGGTGATGAGCAACACACGCATACACCATTCTATTTCCATTTTCAGTTGTCAGGGTTGGGCGACAAAACTATTTTAGAATTGAAATGCTCAACAGAGAGGGAGAGAGAGAGAGAGAGTGGAGATCACTTGTATCGATAACTTCTATTTGAATGATTGGAACATATTTTCTTTCCACCTCTCACATTTAGTAATTATCATTTGTGTTCTCGTAGTCATCATTTTTTCAAAACACAAGTAATGGATTTTATGGAATTCATAGTTAAAGGGAAAAGAGTTTTAACAAACCCTATTAGAGTGATGGGAAGTTTTCGATAACTCATCGATGTTGGATGACTATTTGGTTAGAGTTTTTGCAAGGGTATCGAAATATTTCACAGCTTTCGGTTCTTCTTTTTAAACATCAAGTTGTAACACACGCTCAAACCCCCCAAATATTACCTCCCCTTGCTGTTCGTGTGTGTGTGCCACGGTCGGTCTGGTGGGTCGGTTTGCTGGTGCTCTGATAATTTCTCTGCGCTCGACTGATAACAACATTTAATTTAATGCCCGAGGTCAGCAATATTCCATTTATTATTGGATTAAATTCGGCAGCAAAAAGTTTTACATTCGTTTTTGTTTTTGGTTTTCTGTTTTTTTTTTTGCTTTTTGGTTTCTGTGTTGTTGTTGTTGCTGCTGCTGCTGCTGCTGTATTTTATCCTCCGTTCGGTGGCCGAGTGCCGAGTAGCACTATCAGTATTGTCCTTTTGTTTGCAGGATATAAATTTTAGGGCATATATGTATGTATGTAGACACACACACACACCCATTCATTTTCACTATCCGTCTTGCTCTCCCTCTCTTGGTCACTTGTCGCACTTGTCGTCGTTGTCCTGGCATGTCCTGACTGCTGTTGCTTCTCGTACTAGACTAGACGACAGGAAATGTATTTCACATTTTTTATATGTCGCTTTTTCTGCGTTCTGCGTTTGGCCGCATCAAATTTGCATGAGATCCTGACGGGAGAAAGGACCAAGACCAGGAGCAGGACCAGCCACCAGGAATCCTGGAGTGATGCAGCAGAGCAGCAAGTCGGTTCAACGAAATGCCCATAAGGGATTAGCTGCAAATCGCCTGGCACGTCTTTATTTTTGTTTTATACGACGCGCATCCTGTGCATTCCAATTTACTCATCCCACTCCCACCCTCACTCTCTCCTCCCCCCTCTGAACACACCACTTTGCTGCTCCTTTTTCTGTTCTTCTCTTTGGTTGTGTGTCAGAATTTGTTGTGAAAAACTCATTTAAGCCAAGTTTTATATAGAGTATGTAAATTTTAGCAAAGGCAAAAAAAAGGATTTTATTTTTTTTGGTTTTGGCTAAATGAAACCTAATTGTTTTAGATGCAAAGTCATCAAGAGAATAGCAGCAAAAGCGTGGGCTCAGGGAGGGACGATGGAAGCAACGGCGGAGAGGATATGAGTAAACAAACAAACAAACCAGCCAAACAAACCAACCAACCGAAAGGAAGGAAGTATCTCACTCGAATCTCAGTCAGGCCGAACACACACGATGAATTTATGCATGAAATTGTCGACGCCCGCGTCCTGTCGGGCATGGAGATCGGGGGCGAGGAGGTGGGGCCCAGGACTCAACCAACGATTCGGCATGTCTGTGGCCTATCGAAAGGAAATTGAAACAAAACCTCATTGCAAACAGTTACACAGAGGCAGCGAATAATGACAAGGGGAGGGCAACAGAAGAAGATTGAGGGAACAGACAACTTCCGTATGTATGTACATATGTGTGTGCGTGTCTGTGTGTGTATGAGTGTGTGGGGAAAATTCTCACTTTTTGCCATAAAATGATAACCAGTTCTAGTCCCCATTCTTCTTCTGGTTGGGTGCTACTGCTGCTAATGTGTCATCTAGAATGCGGGTGCCTGTCCGTTCCCATCTCTGTCTGTCCATCTGTCGGTCCGTCTGGCGTTTGTTCTCATGTCGCATGTCCTGTTTGCTTGCCTTGCTTTGCTTGCAATGTCTGTTCACTCGTAAATAGAGCATAAATGCTTAATTCATTCATCCACAAAGATGCATTACAAGTACAAATAAACTTTAAAATCCTCCAACGGACTCAACCCTAATTGGTCTGCTCAAACTTTGAGGTGGTTAAAATTCCCGGGCTCCAACTGTAAGCTCCATCTAACTACGTAACTGTATGTATACCTGATCACTAATGTCTTACGACATTTCAAAATCAAGAGGTCGACAAGAATGCAACGATTGACGTAAGGATAGACCCACTGACGACACGTCGATGGATCGTTAAGACCAGATGGCCGGGCTATATATGAAATGTGTACTCTTGCTAGTTATTCTGTCACTCCTTCCAAAAAAGAGAATCAGTAATTGGAAATTGTTTTGATCTTTAGCTGTTAGTAAATATGAACGAGTGTTGCCTACTTATGGGGGAGTTTTTCAATGCAATTCGTGAAAATTGTTAACATGAATTAATTAATTACAAAAGGATCACATGAAAGTCAAAAAGCCATTCAGCTGACACTGTCATACAAATTAAAGGTATTTGTGGGCCAAGAATCAAGTAGAGCAAAATGCACAAACTGCATAGACAATTCAGACTAATGACTTACGACTTTGTGTTCTCTTTGTAGGTCTCTATGTGTGTGTGTGTGTCTATCGTCTGGCAGTGAAGGTATTTGGGACAACAGTCTATAACTGTTGTTGGGTAACAAATTAGTTACACTTTAGTGGGTTCAAGTCTCAACTAAACTCAACTCAACTCTCGAACAGAGCCCGCACATCCAAAGTCCATTCAAGCAAATCGCATTAAGGCTCATTTGTTGTGCCAGCTGCAACAAGAACACAGTGTCTGTGTGCATGCGTGTATGGGGCAAAAAAGTGGCAGGATGATGAAGATGACTTCGATAATGGTAAGGGCAGGCAGCGGAAACTGGAACAACAATAGCCACAAAACGAACAAAATTTTGAAAGAGAATGCTCGAAATCTTTGACAAGATGAAACTACATACATATATGAGATAATTCCAAGGTAAGTCAAAACGCTGGTTTTAATTTCAGAAAGTGTATAGTTTCGATTCCATCTTGGATAATTATATACAATAATCGGAACTATTCGAGTTTTTCAGTGTATAGAACAGACTGAAGAGAAAAGTCAGTGAGTGGAAGAGAGAGATAGAGAGAGTGAGAAAGGATAAAAGGGCAGGCGGGTTCTCTATATGTTTGGCTTCATCGTATTTACCGTACGTGGTTGACTGATAATAACAGTGGCAAGAAGATGGCTAAGAGTGTAGCAGCTTTTCTATTGCGCCCATACAAAAGTTTTCGCCAACTTCTTGAACAAAAGTCTAAAATTTGTTTCCCAAAATGTAAACTGTCGCTTGGTTGGGTATCGCTCCTTCTCTCACACCCTCTTCGCTTCGTCTGCGTCTCTGTCTTATCAATAATTGGCCCCCAACCTAAAAACAAAAAGGGGAAAGTCAGCCAGGAAGAAAACGGAACGAAAGACCAACTCGAAGGAATAGTTTTAAGCTGCTTAACAGCTTCTTTGCATGAGCAAAAGTTTTGTTGGACATGGGCAATGGGCAACTTGATTTAGTGCTCTCCTGACCTCAGTTTAAATATAAACAGTCGCGTCTTGTCCACCTAGCCTACCCCTTTCTATTCCAAGACATGGCAGGGAAGCAAAACTTTCTGTTCAAAGTAAAGACATAAATGGGATTATGATCTTATCACGTGCCCAGCAGGCAAACGAAAGGCAAAGGAGAGGAAAGAAAAGGAAAGAAAAGCAAAGCCCAGACATATTGGTACATTATAATAACACCTTCTGTGTCCTACACTGTGCTACATAGTATACTGATTCCCTACACTCTTAAAACTATAAAACTTTGGGTATCTGGCGGTCTGTGTCGGTTTTTCTCTCAGTGTAATTGTTCGTTGCTGCAGGCTGCAGGACTCTGCCACATTGGACAAACAAGTTTTGCGGCTCAGCTTTGTCAAAGATTTATTTCTTGAGGTTAAGCGACGGCTGCAACAATTTTGTCCACTGTCCCCCCACCTCGCACCACTCACCCACTCACCCGCTCACCCGCCCGTCCACCGATCCACCACCTGCACCCGCATCAGCACACTAAATATGGAAAATTTTAAGTACATTTTCCGGTTTACTATGGCACTGGATGGGGAGGGGTGTGAGGCCATCTTTAATTAAGAGCGGATTAGTTTTGGACATGGGTTCGATTTTTCGCCACACACACACACACACACACACACTGAGAGATAGGAAATGTCTAACTAAAGTAAAGTAAAAGTCTGTTGGCTTCAATCTTTGCTCTTTTAGTTTTTTATTTTGTTTTTGTTCGGTTTTGGACTCTGATTCTGATTTGCATCTGCGGTTGATTCAACCACCCGAGCCCAGGGCCAGCAGCTGGCTTCATTAGACCAGCTACCCCATTATCCAAACAGCATACCCACCCCTCCCGCCACCCGGCCAGCAAACCGTAGCACTTCCTAACGGTATTCTTATGTCAGACTTGTGAGCCATTAAAATTTAATGCCTTTAGATGAGAGCAGATCAAGTCTAGTTTCTCCTTCAACAAGATTAGCTGTCGAAAGTTGTTCAATTTAATTTAACACCACCCTCTCTTCCATTCTGCCAATTCACCAACCCCCAACCACTACTCCAAAGCCCCGTTACACTTAATGTTCGTGTTGCCAATTTTTTTTGGCCGTATCTTTTTCTCTTTACACTTTTTAATGGTTTTGGGAAATTGCACGCGCCGTTTTGTTCGGCTCGTTAGAAGAAAGTTCTGGCTAGAAATATATCTATATCATTATGGTTATTGATAAGCGCCTGGAGTTGGTGACTGACTGAATGGATGGATGGCGCGAGGATGGGGTGTGGGAGTCTGTGTGGCGTGTGGTGAGTGTTGCGTGGTGTGAGGGGTTGATTTCATTCGATTGAATTGTTCGAAGGAAGCTGCTGGAAAAGGTGACTCACCAATTAGTCTGAGAGATGCGGCTTGGTTATCACAAAGAAAAGGGATTGCTTGAGCTTGCCAGACAAATTAAGCAATTGAATGTTGCCACCTTATGGTTATTGTTAGCCCGTATCCAAAAAAGGAATGAAATTAGCTAAAAACTAACTAAGTTACCCACATAAAGACATTCAGTTCTGTTTGAACTACAATTTCGTTCGAAGTGCGAAATTTCACTTTAATAATTCTCTAGTCAAGTTCGTCCTGGTAACATTTCCTAGCCTGTTGACCAATATTCTTACACTGGGAATGATCCCCGCAATAATGAAAAGAACCCTTTAGGTAGACAGAGCTCCATTTGCCCCCCATATACATAGATTGATGAGCAGAGGAAGTAAGGAAGGCGCTAAGGACCATGATGATCAGAAGAGAGTCAAGCTCAATTGCCCCGATTGCATATAGTAATCGGAATCTGGAGTATGTATGGTGGGATGTATTAAGATACATTTCAATTTGAAAGGAAAGAATGCAGCAATCGAGCGATCTTATACAGATCATTTTGATATCAAAGAGGTTACTTTTATTATCCATTCCTTCCAGATTACTGTTTTGTTTCGAAATAAAACGCATTGTAATATGCATCAAATGAATTTCTCCGACTTTTGTTCTATATTTAAACAGGACTTTAAATTTATTTTATATGTATATGTATACATATATCTTGTGAATTTTTTTACAATTCTAATTATGCAGCCGCGTCTACCGCTAAATTACAAGAATGGCAGCAGTAACAACAACAACAACAACAACAAACAACAACAGTGACAATCTTGATGACGAGCACTTGGCATAATTAAGCGACAGAAATAGAGTTAGACAGAAAGCGCGAATGAGTGCGAGAGAGATGGAGCGAGACATTGTGTGTGAGCTGAGATTGTTCTTAACATGCATAAAAAATCAACAACGAGGACGACGGCGACGGCATTTTAAAACTTTTACAAATTAAGACAGAATGTAACATGAAGTGAGGCGCAAGAGAGATAGAGAGACAGCGAGAGAAAAGAGAGAGAGAGAGAGAGAGAGAGAGCAGCTCTCACTCCTTAATCCCCACAATTAACATCCCTCTCAACTCTGACTATTTCCGTCTGGGACATGGCTTTGACTCTTCTTCTTCTTCTGCCACAACCTACACTCCCCCCTTCCTTTCAACCATCAACCCCTTTTTTTACACTTGCTGAGCTCATGTTAATCAGGTTATGATAATTATTTGTAACAAATTGTTGTTGCAGTTGTTGTTGTTGTTGGAGTGAAAAGAGTGTCTATGGAGGGGGAAGAGCATTGCAATTAAAATTAAAATGTGGAAAACGAAGTAAACGCATTTCTTTTCCCTGATGATGATGAGGATGACGATGATGAGGACGAGGGTGATGATGATGATGAAAATGACATGGCACAAAGCGACATTTTCATTTAAACAATTAAAATTTAAAATGCCGTTAAATTATACAAGGATTAACCAAATGGAAATCAAGCTCAAGTGAAGGGTAAAACTCCCCAACTATAAATGTATGTGTGTGTGTGTGTAGGTACCAAATAATACTAGCCAAGGCCATCGTCAATTATTCAGTTGGCCAAAAAGCATAAAATAATCAAGGGGAAACTTTCGCTTTGTCACTTTGTCAGTTTAAGCAAAAGTTTTATCTCACAAATAATTCACTTGTCAAAATTTCACCCACACACACACGCACACACACCTAGCCAAAAATTAACTGACAGAAAACTACAAACAGTCAAAAGTAAAAGGCAAAGTGAAAGTCAAACCAAACCGCAGGTAGAAGAAAATTTGTTAGTCCAAAAGAAAGTTGACATTTTCTTCCCACTCTGGCGATAGTTTATAGGCGGTGAGTGTGTGTGTGTGTGTGTGTAAAAGTCAGTCAGGTGCTTGAGATAAAAGTTTTGAGTTGACAATTAAGAAATTAAGTTGCCACTTAGGCACAACTGTCAGTGTCAGTTGTGACAAGCTCAGTCACAGGACATGAATGAGAACTTATTGGATACCAGACATACGCCCATACATGCACACCTACATACATGCATACATACATATGATATGTACTCAATACTCTAGCTTCAACTAGGCATTGACACTACGAAGAAGACAGAGAATAGTTCGAATCTCAACAGATTCAATCCATTTCACAAAAACTTTGGTCGAAACATCTACGAATCATTTCAAGGACGAAGCTTAAATGCTGTGCCAATTCGAAAAATGATTCGAAAAACGAGTTTTCCAAAGGAGAGTGCATTTCCACGTCGCATTTTTGGGGTTTTTTGTTTATCTTCGACCTTGTTGGCATAACTTTTTCTTAATTTTGCTTCGGCTTGAAGGCACTCGTTTACATTATCAACAGACTAACACCTTGCCAAGTGAGCATATGTGTGTGCATGTCTGTCTGTGTGTGTGTGTGCGTGGGTGTATTCCTAGCTGCTTTTAGCAATAAATGCCACTCATAATTAAATCAAATGTTTCATCTGTCTCTTTCGCAGAGGCAAAAGTTTTGCGTGAAGCTTAAACATTAATTTCCTACTCTATCAATGGCAAAAGGTAAATAGAAACCTGCGGGAAAATTCCGTTCCCATGGGGATGATGCTGCGGCACACATATGTATATATGTATGTGTATGTATTTGTATGCATGCATGCCCTTCGCTTTGGTCCTTTGGTTCCTCCCTTTTGAGCATAGTTTCTCTAATGAGCAAAAGCATATCATATTCATTTTACTTCGGCAATGGAGTTGTTAATTTTTCAGGCTGATGTCATTATATCTTCTATCCCCGTCCTTCTTCATGGAGAATACCCCATCCGATGCTTCTTCTTGCGGCATCATCCACATGTTTGGCGCCATCATTTGTAACGTTTTATGTAATATTTCTGCGTGTTTCTGTACGTTTCGCATGCCAAAATGACATTAGTCACAAAAAGGAAGGAGGAAAGGGCAAGCAAACACCAACCATAGAGTTTACCTTTGTCATTTGGTGCCACCATGGCGAACAGAATCTTCTTTATTATGGAAGCTTCGCCACATATCGAACTGATCGATTTTCAAACTCGCTTATCGAATGACTTAAGGACTTTGCTATCTTTCCTCCAACTCAATTCAGTCAAGGTTAAACCACCTCAGTGGGGTCAGTCAGCACTCTGTGGTCCATGAACTAGTCAAGTTACAAGATCCACAGTCATCAGCGATAGAGACAAAAGTACATACCGGGGCGAGAAAGCGGATCTATAGAAGGAATCGATCTAGCCATTTCCGTCCGTCCTAGATCTCGAAAACTATAGGAGCTAGAGCCACCATGTTTGGTTTATGGACTCGTGCAGAATGGTGATAGGAGTGAGCAAGATAGCATGTTATAAATAGAAAATAGCTTCACGTGGTGCATGGTATTCCCAAGTCAGCGAGTCGACATACTTACCTCATTTTGGTTGGGAAGTTTAGTAACCAAAAGCGTGGAATGATTCTTCCCCTTATCGAAGCACTGTAAGGTAGAATATGAGCAACATTTTATAGGATATAGAACAGGATATAGAATCCAGTTATTTGATGGCCAAACAACGATTGGATCAGAAATGGTTTTTGATTAAATTTAGTCCCATTCGCTTGGATTCTTTAAATCTTGATAGCATTACAAGGCCAACAAGGACCCAAAATACGAAAAAATAAAAAACCATTAGCCCTTGGCTGGGGTTTTCTCCTCTCAAATATTGACAAACATTACATAACAACAACAACAACAAAAAGCGAGAAAAAAAATACAAGAAAAACAAGCGATTGAAAACTCTGGGCAAATGTTTGGCAACTTCCGGTTTAAAATGGCCAACCCTGTGAGCCATTTTTTGACAAATCTACACACAGTTATTATGCGCCTTTGTAAGCAGAAGACCAATGGGTGTAGGATGAGGCAGGGTCGGGCAGCGTGGCGGGGGGATGGGGAGTAAGAGTGGAAAGCTGCATAATGGATGTGGCGATAAAAACCTGGGCAAAGCCAAAGGAAGCTGAAGGAAAATGAAGCGAAGGCTACGGGCCAGGGCAACAAAAGCCCAATGTAAACGATACCTAATTTCCTGTTGCAGCCCTTACCTCACCAGATCCCACCCACAGGCCTTCCCGTTTCCCTTTCCCCCCACCTTGACGTACTCTTTTCGTCTTGCATTTTATTAACCAAATGCGAGCAAAAGCATCGAGCCGTGAGCATTTATAAACTTATCTCATAACATTAATTGTGGTCAACACTTTTGGCCATTTAACCTGGACATACGTACATGTACATACGTGCGATGCGGAGCAATTGGAAGGGGCTGCGGAATGGACATTGGCATGGCCATTGGTAGGAGGATGGGGTGCATGTTTACATTGTCAGTGATTTATGCAACTGCGCCACATGAGCCATAAATACACAAAATGCCAGGCGAAACAAAAAGTTTCGGTTGTATTTTTGTTTCTCTTTTTGTTCCTTTCTTCTTTGCTGACGTGTTCAGGTGAAAGGCAGTCATAGAGCGGGTCTGTGTGTGTTCCGTTAGTGTGTGAGTGGGCGTGGGACTGTGTGTTTGCTCCCAAGTGACCAACTAAAAGGATACACACAGAATAGATACGCCAGAATAGAGCAACAACCACGTTACATCACAAAGAGGCAAAGTTAAATATTTAAACAGCAAAACAAGTCAATTAATTTTAGGAAACCACCAAGCCCCAAACTCCAACCACAACCTGAAACCCCAACCCTAAAAAAATGAAAAGAGAAGGTTATTTGGTCACTTTGAAATATAACGGATCAGGATCTTGACAAACACTGGCCTGTACACAGGGGATTACCAACACTGTTGATCCAAACGAGAAGATCCAATTTCGGCCGCATTTATTTGTGTTTTATTCAGCTCGAGGTTAATAATTCAAAGTAAATTATTTGAAAGACACCTCAAAAGAGTTAGCAGGTTCAAGAAGCACCAAGTTCTATCATCAGCAGACAAGACTTGCGATTCCCAACTAGTTTTAGGCTCAAAGATGAAAGAATTCCATCAATTCGAAATAGGAGAAGCTTGGAATTGAAAATATTAATTATATCCAAAGTTTTTGTGCGATATATTGATGAGATGGGCGACACAATCTGGATTCGATTCAGCGAATGTGAAGATTCAAAAAGAAAAACTGAGTATGTATCGAGGGAATACTCAACAACATACAATTTTAGCCCGTTAAAAGATACCCTAGATCTACCTGTCGTTGTAAAATCATTCCAATCGCAGTCGTTATATGTCGTTCAAAAACAAAAGTCTCTTTGAAATTTGTTTAAGTAATGTCTATTAAATTTCTTGCCATGTTGACAATGGCAATAATTGGTTCCCTCTTGATCTTGGTTTCATTGGCAACAGGACATACAGACATACATTCGACCTTGTACAGTGCCGAAGTAGATGATATCCGTTCTGTCATAGAGATCAATGAACAGAATTGGCCACTGTTGTTAAAGGACGAATGGCTATTGAGTATTTGCGCTAAGGACCATGATGATTGCAGGAAAATTGAGTTCAATTGTCGTCGACTGACTGCCTCGAGTGCTTACAGTAATCGGAATGTGGCCATTGCCATTGTTGATCTGACCAAGGAAACTGGGCTACTGCGACGGCTTTCGGCGTTCAAATTGCCGTCCGTTTATCATGTCATAGATGGGGAATTTCGTCGGATAGATGCAAGGTTGAATATTGAGTCATTGTGCCGGCTGGTTGAGTATGGAGAATGGATATCCATTAAGGTTATTCCATGGTGGCAGCATCCAACCTCTAACTGGATTAACTTCAACGTCTTTGCCCACAAAGCCGCCATGAATCTGTGGAACTCAGGAGTTGTCTCCAACTACAATGTGGCCACTTGGTGTATAGCTTTAATGTTGACAGGAATCCTTACTATGATAATTTGGATGTTACACATGACCTGGCGTGGAATGATGTTCTTGCGGAGCTATTGGGAACTACTCAACGGTTAGGATGTTGATATAAAGAACACGCAAAGAACAAAGCAAGCTACCATCAAATGCAGACAAACTAGACAAACTGAGATTGAAATGATTATATTTACTATTCATAGACATTTACAAGATGACACCAAACTATTATTGACTTATGATAAACTATATGTATCTTTAAACAATTCACCTTAAATTCCTTCTACAATACCTAAGTAATATATGTATGCATGATCCATCGATTTTTTTATTTGGATAACACTCATTACATCAACAATCAAGACATGACAAGGGGAAAGTAGAAAGATACAGTCATTCCAATGGTGTGTCAGCATTTTTGGTTGAACAAGCTTATTAAACGATTCCATGCTTTCTGGCCTCAGGTCAGGAATTGGAAAAGAAAGTGGAATGGAGTGAACTGGAGAAGCCGTTAATTTCTTTTTATGAACCAGCTGGGAAACATTTGACGCCAGCGCCAAAAAGGACGAAGAATTAAGAAAATAAAACTTATACTCGAGATAAACATCCATTCTGGGCCAAGCTGTGGGCTTTTGTGAATCCCCATGCTTGCCCCCCAGGCCTTCCATTGTAGCCTTCTTTTGGTATATTTTTTTTGTTTCTGCCTTTCTTGGGAAGAAGCAACAACTGCTGTAATCAGCAGTTAACAAAATATAAAAACAGTAAGAAAAGAGCAACGGGGAGACAAACAAACACCCAAACCCCCCAAAAAAAAAGGACAATGCCAGAAGAGGACTGGCTAGCTGGCTGGCTGGCTGGCTGTGCGCTAACGAGCAATTAGATTTCATTCTAAGCTGGGGAATTAATTGCAGTTTCCTTGTCGGGAAACCTTCTCCAGACCCTGAAGGCCATATGCTGCTGCTGTTGTGTCTTCTCTGCTTGTGATTCATTGAGAAAATGGCCAATTGGCGAGAATGTGAACTAGGAATGGGAATGGTCATGGGGGTATGAGGGAAATGAGACCGAGCGGATGGAAGAAGCTCATCTTCACACTACTTGACAACGTAAGCACCTTTCGAAATTGCACATTAGCACATTAGATCCATATAGACTTGCCCCGCAACGATAGCAAGGAACGCTCCGTGATTAATTTTTTATTGTGCAAACATGTGTTAGTGTATCTTTGTCTGTGTGTTTGCCTGCCTGTCTGTCCTTGTGTGTGTGTGTAATAATTGGGGTTGGTCCAGTTAAGACATTAACTTAACCCTGGGGTCTCTTTGTGGCCTTTCGTTAGTTACTTCTTAGGACAGTTTATGTTGCCTACTTTTTGGCTGTTTAGCCAAGTTAATGCAAGAATCAAAGAGAACCATTTGCGATTATAGAGGAAATAGTTCCATATTTAGTTCTACTCTAGTCTCTCAGTTATTTTCAGACTTTTATATAGACGTTTTTTATGAACATTTAAAAATGATTTGTGATTTGTCCCTTCTTTCATCTCTACACTTGGCGAGCTCAATTCGTTGGCCACTTGCTTGGCTTTCGTTTCAAAACCACACACTCACAGCTGTCGCCAGCAATTTGCAGCCAACTCCATGTCCATATCCAGCTCCAACACAGCCAGCCAGCCAGCACACACACATACACGGTGACTATCGAAGTCATTTAACCAAAAAGCGATTAATCTATAAACACATAAACAACAAGCTGGCCTTCTGCCTGGTCCGAAAAAGAAACAAAAAAAAAAGGGATTTCGGAAAACAACATATACACCGGACACTGAAAAATGTGAAAAATCAGTGAGAAAAATCGAAAATCAACGGGACGCGACGCAACGCGACGCCATGCGACACGGATGCTACATTGGCCACTCCGCGCAAAATTCCCAGTTGGATGGATGCCTCTTGGCATTTTATGCAAATGTTTGGCCACATGCAGTGTCGGAGACGATTTCCGGCCATGTGTGACAGTGACCAAGAGGACAAGGGCAGGACGATCAGAACGACAGGCGGCCATGCTCAACATTGACGCAGAAGGCAATAAAAGCAACAGCCACCAAACAAAAAGATACAACAAACCCAACACAGTGACCAAAAAGAGAGAAAGGGTTGGCCAGAGAAAGAGAGACAGAGGAAAGTAGGCAAAGTGTATACATGGATGATTGCTATACCCTTCTAAAACTTTACCATATATGTACATATATATATGAAATGGATAATGGATTATTCGATCCACATATCGATTTGGGTTTGCGGAATAGTGTGGCTGCAATTTCTTAGCGCGAAAATGCCAAAAGTGCCTTTGAAGCATGATTGTTCCTTCATTCCATCAAAGGTGTAGACAAATTGGTTGACTCTGAAGAGTGTTCCATGCATGTATGTTTGTTTGTACAGTATATTGGCAACCAGTCAACCAAGAATGCCGACGATGAGGATGATGCTGATAATGCCATAGGGTAAACTGGCCCATCGCACGGGAGGCCGGCCAACTCCTTGTTCCGACTTTCCCTCCGATGTTTTTCTGCATTTTGCATTTTCGCTGCGGCGGACCTGCGACCATTAAACGCTATTTGGTCATTTGCAATTTATGAGCCCTGCCAATAGTACCTATACATACATACATGGAACACAAGGAGGTGGCTCGGGATGCACACAACACCGGGGGAAGGCAATTGGAATTTCCATTTCATATGCGAGCGATTATTGTTAAATGACTACGACTATTTATTATTATTGTTATTATTGTAAATGCAATGAAGCGTTACCGTCTATTAAAAAAAGAGTTGCATTTATTTATCGCACGTAGAAATCGAAATAAAAAGCGTTTGTTTAACAATATTCAAACAAAAAAGTCTTCGACGTTGTCTACATAGTATGATGACAACTGAGGCGTGGAAAACAAACAAATAATACGAACAAGAGATGAAGAATGGAAGAAAAACTCAAAGTAAAGTCAAAAACCCGGAAATATTTGGGACCAGAAAAACAGAACTCGAGACAAGTTTCATTTGGCTGTTGCGGGGATGCGGCAGGGTGGTTGGCCCCTCTCCAAAACGGAAATCACAAAGTAAGCAAATTGTCTGGCAAAATAAAAATTATTTCCGCAACGCACGACAGTGACTAGCGAGAGTCCTGCAGGACTTTTAACTTGTGCTTACTTGTTGCATAAGTAAACGAAACATAAGCAACAGCAAAATAAAAACTGAAGAACCTTTAAGTGAATGGCTAAACGAAACATAAATACCCTTTAGCAATGAAGCACTCCAACTTCTTAGTAAGTTTTTTTCCATCATAGACGTAAAACTCAAGTTAATGTAAGCAATAACTGAACCTCTTCTTTTGAAAGGGTAGAGGTCTCAGAGAGGACCTTGGTTTGCGACAGTAAAATTGACCACCAAGCGATGGTGGACGGATGTGAAGCGGGAAACGGCAATGGCATTAAGGTTAACATCCGTAAAATCGTATACTTGGCATCGTGGCAGAGTTTTCTCTGGACGATTCAAGAATTCGAAGAGATGGAGACTTCTGGCGTTTCTTTAAAGCAGAGTTTTTACAATGTCTAATCGTTTGCCCATTACAATAACTTCACACCAAGTCCCCCCGTTCTCCTGCTTACCTTCTGTCTGAGCTTAGAGAGCAGCTACTTAATTATTCCAGCGCCATTTCGAGTGGGAGAGTTTCACTGGGAACAACTTGCAAAAAAAACTTTCACCAAAGAAAAAGTCGACGTCTTCGGTTCGGCTCCCAGTTTGCCTTCTGTCTGACACTTAATCATAGCGCGGGAATTATGAAATGTGCTGCGTAACAAATTTTTATTCGCCACTTTCGTTTCGCAGGCCAAAACCATTAAGCTAATGTACTCCTTTGCGATAAGTTGGTAGTCGAGACTTTGCAACTGGAGCCCAGGACGTGGAAGATGATGCTGATGACGATGACTTCCACCAACTGATGACCAAACTAATACTAATGCCTCGGTTTCGTCGGCAAGTTGCGAAAAGTTTTGAGACATTTTCCAGAGACACTTTTCTTATTAAATACTGAGAAATGGAAATACGTTTTGCACAAATTGTTTTTACTTATATTTGAATTGAACTTGTATGGTCCGTTGTTGGTGGTGTTAACTCTTTATTTTCGTTTATCTTTTATCATTGCACAAAGACACACACACATACACACAAAGGCACACATATTATATCCTATCTATTATGCTTTCATATGAATGTTCTTTTGTCATTTGCATTTCGGTTTACTGGGAAATCAAAATCAAAACTAATGAAGTGAAAACGGCACTAAAATGTCTTAATATCTTTGTGTGTATGTGTGCGTGTGTGTGTGTGGGTTTCTCTCCCTCACACCAGACTGCAAAAACATCCAAGCCGATACACATACTCGTCGTATGAGCGGTGGGTAGACGGTATCAACCTGTGAAATGGGCATTCATCCAGGACGGGCACTGGCACCGGCAACGGCATCGGCACTGGCAGCAAGGACATGCACATAATATCCTTGTTGATTTCTTTTCAGGCGATTTACTGCTGCCTACACACGATGTCTCGTTTCGGCGTTGCTTGTTGGCTTTGTGCTTGTGCGTTGCTTATCTCCCAACAAGGATCAGCAACAGGAATCCTTCGTTCCCCCATCCTCACTGGTGTGTCCTTTATGCTGGCTTCGTGCTGCGACCGCAGGGCTTTCCCTCCACCGGCGACACACCATCACATCAAGGCAATCCTGATCGATAAATTTCCCATTAAAGTTATTTTTAAATGCCGCAACAAAACAAGACACAAGAGCTCAAAAAAGGACGTGTGCCAGCCTGTGCCTGGTTCTGGTTGTGCTTATGGGTCTGGGACCAGGATAATGTACTCTTGTTATGCCCGATAAAGTTATAAACTCATGTGTGTGTGCGTGTGTGTTGGCCTCGTGTGTATGTGTGGCAAATTAATTCAGTGCTAGCCAAAATTAAAACCACAAGCAAAACGAAGGTCGAGCGTTATTGGAAAGGAATTCGAATTGTTCCCTAAGTTGTCGCCAATTATCATTAAAAACTTCATTATCAATTAAAGTCGTTTTAAAGTTTATATATTGTCCCTAATGGGGATCCTAACTGGGGAGTTAAAAGCATGAAACTAAGCGAACCTTTTATCACCGCAGGCTAAAACCAGTTGAGAACTACAACACAGTTAAGTGGAAAATTTCTTATTTGTAGAAGACTTTTCATCAATTGATTGTGTTTTTATCTATAAATAGCCCAAAAATAATATGTTTTCTTTGGTCCCAAAAGACGTTTTCGAACTATTCACAACAGGATATTATTCTCAGGCATAGTGTACTCTTAAAGTCGGTGCTAGCAATTGGAGTTTTTGTAATTTTGCTTATTTTATTTTTTTGGGTTATGGCTGACGTTGTTGTTTGTTATTGAATTAGCCCAATAAACCAGAAAAACAAGGCAAACAGACACAAAGCCCTGCCTCTTCCTCCCATGAAGAGGAACATTTGCAAATTTACAATGGTATGACAACAGAAATACATACATATGTATGTATATAGATGTTAGATGTATTTGTGCAGTGTTCAGATTCTCATTTGGCGATGGGCTGCTGCTGCTGGCCCGGGTAACTGCCTGGCAACTCATTAGAATGTTTTCGGCTTCCCATCAACGGAAGAGCAACACAGTCACAGGACGCTAATAGTCCCCACCCACTCACTCACTCACTCCAGTATTAGTTGTCACACGAATGGCATAATTGAAGGCGTCATCTTTGTCATTCGTTTTGCAGGTGCTCCAATTTGTTTTGCTGTTAGATCAAAGCGCACACTCCTACGGTTTCAATTGTCATTCGCAGGACGAGCGAGAGTGGCATGGAGAATGAAAGTAGAAGCTTCACTTTGGTCCTTTTAATTGCTTAGTTGGGTTGGAAGAAGCACACGAGAATGACAGTAAAATGTCATTGGGCATGAGTGCAAGTAGGACGCCTTAAGCACAAACACTTCAAGGTGCAGGATAATGTGAAAGTGTGTGACTGTCCATTAAAAAGGCATTCCCGGACTGTGAGTGTATCTGTATCTATTGAAAAATGTGTCACCTAATTTGCCATTAGCGGCTATAAAGGCGAATTATGACATCGTATGACATCGACTGGTGTACCGCAAGCTCCTTATACATAGGTCTAGTTCCCTTTTATCGTTCTGGCCTGCCTGTGTGTGACTTGGTCTAATTCGCTTAATATGGCCAAATGACACGAGTTGTATTGTCGTCGTAAGGGGCGGGAAACGGGGAGCGCGGAGCCTGGGGGGCGTGTCAAACTGGATTCGGTTCATTCAACGTTTTCCCCTCGTTTTGTTCGCTGGCATGTCCTTGTTATCCTTATCCTCATGGCTCATAATAGCTTTTCATTATTGTTATGAGGGGCGCCAGGACTCGTAAAAATCTCCGTTACAACATTAACAAATGCATAAATAAAAAAAAAAACATCCTTAAGAACTCGCAGAAGGGCAGGGCAAGGACATGGAAGAATATTCAAATGAAGTCGCGCGATAAGCTGCTCCAAATCTGTAGAAAAACTCAGCTTGAAGGAATGTTTTCTGGCCCCACCGCCCTTTTCTTGCGCCACCAACGAAAAGTGCGTGTGCCCATTCGTCCTCCGTCCTTTACGGACCACCCACTCCGCTTCTGTAATGGGGTGTGATTTGTTCACTTTTCCCTTTGGCGAAAAGAAGAATAAGAAAAACAAAAAACCAAACGAAAAAATGCCGAAAAGAAAAATATTTTCCCCTTCTTCGTTTGTCCTTTTGTCGCATCCTTAACTAAGCCATAAAATTCCATTTTACAAACTGTGAATCCTTCTTGATCACTTTAAGTGGTTCGCGAGGCGTTTGCTTCGTATTTCGTTACTTCTCTCTCTCTCTCTCTCGTGCTTGCTGTGCCTCAATCATTGCAGGATACTTAAGCGGATTTGCATTTTTGTTTGGGTGTCCTTATAATAGCTCCTAGCCCCAGTTGCCTTTCCCTTTTCCTCGACTTCCAGCTTCAACTCCTCCGTTTCTTTTTTGCCGTTAGTGTCTTTTGTCTTGTTTGTTGTCATTGTCGCGGAATTTTTTGTTCTGTTTCTGGTTTGCCGACGTCTTCATCAAATTAGTCCTGGCCAGAGACTGAGTCGTCCTCTGTGTCTGTCATTTTTATGCGAGTTCTTCAAAAGTTTTTCCTCGGGCCCTGCCTCCAGTGGCGTTTACTTAACGCTCTGTCATCTTTTACCTAGCTGCTGCCGACCATCTCCTGGCCAGATTGTTATTAGGTTAAGTGCCTTGTCGTTACGTCCATGGCTCTCGATTCTCGGTCCTCGGTCCTTAGTCCCTGTTCCTGACAAAGGGAAGTTGCACCTTTTTGTTTTGGCGGTTCAATGTGAAGAGAGCTTATAAACAAATTAGACGGAAAAGGCCACTGAAGTGAAATATTAACCGAACTAGACGCATTTAAATGAAATTTATTATTTTAAGAGACACACATTTCGTTTGATTAACTTTAGGAAAATTTAACTCTATGATAACTGTGAGATAAGTGAAAGGTAAACTGATCTGTGTAATCTACAATGTATCCATTAGAACCTTCTTCCAAGTCCCAAATTCTTTGCTCATCACAACAATTGCAGGGTGTCGGCCAATTCTCTTATTCCATACCTGACATTTTCCTTTCAGATTTCTCCAGCCAGGTGTTTGCCAAGTCTTTTAGTCGAGGCCATTGTTTTATCTATCTTTATCTCTGTGGCGCATAAATAAAATTAAGTTCATGACGTTTCCATTTCCGTTTCCTGCAGCACACTCAAGAGCCTGGCTCCGGCCCCGGTCTCAGCTGTGTGAAGCGTCTCGAGGCAAAGGGAAAACTGAAGTGCGCATAAAAAGCCACTTCAATTGCCATAGGAATCATTTAAAAAAGCAGAAAACAGAATGAAACGTTGTGTGTTTTGTTTTTTTGTTCTTTTCCCCATTTGTTTTTCTCAACCAGTGGATTTTGCGGTAATGAAATAAGCAAAAGAGAAAAAAAAAATGCCCACAAGAATACACAACAACAGAACAAGTGCCAAAGTAGAAGACGAAAAGCCGAAAATAAAAAAAAAAACCCTAGAAAATATCAACAAAAGCCAAAACGAATTAGACAACTTAATTATAAATGAGCTGAGTGGGGAAGCTGAAGTCTAAGAAAGGACAAAAGGATTTTATTTTTCTCTTTCACATTGTTATTATTATTTTGATTGTTGTTGAACTTGCAAAGAGAGTTTGTGGAGAAATTTCAACCGAAAATCGTGTTTACCCACTCATTAAGGTCGCAAGCAAAACTGCGAGGTCGAGGCGAGACTGCGAACGAGACGGAATCCAAGACGTATCTCAACAAGAGCAGAATTAACAAGTTAAATAGTCAACGAGCAGACAAACTCGCAAAAAGATCCTAACGAATGCAATTACCAGAAATGACAGACGAGAACAATGCCGAAGTCTCTATACCCTTGCAAAATCTGTCTACCAAACAGTTTTGGTTTCTGTTCATCAAAGTAGGCCATGTACGCAAATGTCAAGTGAGCCAAGCTAGGCCCCTAGGTGTAGCAGGCAAATAAATCATTCACAAACAAAACGTTGTGCATACTTACATCGGAACACAGTAAAAAATAAAACCCAAAAATGAACAATTTCTATTCTATTTTTTACCGCACACCGGCACAACAAGACGAACAGCTTCGTTCTGGATCGATAGTTGAGAGTGCGGAAATCGTCCTTAGGAAGAGCACGTACGGTCTAGTGTCCTATGACGAAAAGGAGGCCGATTTGAATGAGATCTTCCGGATTTTATTCGGGTGTGCGTGTATATATTTTCTGGTAGATATGTGGTTTAAATGGATTGCCGAGCGGGTAAGATAAACTGAATGGTGGCCCGAAATTTGCATTTGATATCGATTTGTTCACTCCGCAACAGAAAAAGTCGGGCCAAGCGGATCATAGCCGTACGATTTCGACTCAAACATTCATCTCATTTAAGGGGAACGAACTTTTCATCTGTGAACCGCTCGAAACGAACAACGAAGACGGGAACCCAAACGCGACCCTTAAAACGAATCCTACTAAACTCGGTAAGAAAATGGACACAGCAAACGGATCGACCCTTAAAACGAATCCTACTAAACTCGGTAAGAAAATGGACACAGCAAACGGATCGACGAAAATCCCAGTGACGACTTCAGTCAAGAACCCACTTGTGTCCAGAATTCCAGTCATTGTGCGACCATCGAAACCACGTACCAAACAGTAATCACTTTGACGGATGAAATTATGCAGTATTTTCATAGATACTTTGCTACGATTTGGACTCGATTTATTATGGTTTGTTCAAAATTTATTACGAGATATGTCCAGATATGGTAAAGAAAATATCTGTTGAAATAATAACAACTCAGAGTTTAAATCAACTTTTAACTGTCATTAACTTATTTGCCAGGGAAACTTGTACCTAATTTAAATCGTGACTTTCGGTTTCTCTTCTATGAAACCTTTATATAAATATTTCCTCATATCAAAACAATTGAAATTTCAATGGAGTCCTTTGGGTTTTATCAACATGAGCCTAATCTGTGGCGCCATTTCCAAGGAAATATAAAAATATCTTTGTCTGCGACTTGTGTTAGAATACTCTTCCATTTCTTTTCGTGAACATCTTGCCAAGTTGGACACTTGTTATTCAGCGGGAACCTGTTCAATTGGCCACGTTTAATTGAGTTTCTTTCATTGTTTTCCGTTGCGGGAGAAAAAAAGTCTTGAAACTTTTGCCTAATTTGCACAAATCATTTCATCTCACAATGGCCCAAAAGTTGATTTCTTGGCATAAACCCCCATAAAGATATCCGATTTACGTTAAAAATCAATTTTCATTATCCGATTCAGCCTTAAAAGGTGACTCTTGATTTTTTCAACATATTTTTATCGGCATTTGCAGGATCGAACAAAATAATAAAAGTAAGCTACTGAACTGATTTCCAAGGAAGATTGTCAGTTTTTTTGTGAATTTGGCTAGCAAAATTTTATTTCTAGTCTAGCCTGCTTTTATAAATTTGTATGAAATTTATGCAAAATCCATTACTATCATCATTTTATTTAATAGATAAGCAAAGCTAGCTCACAGGAACATCTTTGCCATGATCCATAAGTCAGTTGATGTCATAAACGTGTAAAAGTGTCAGGTGTCAACGCGTTACCCTGATCTTTATTTTTACATGCATAACGGTCTACAAATGATGACGGTTAATGTTGCTTCTTCATACGACTTTGAGCCTTGATACAGACGCAAAGATGCAATTAAGATATTGTTTGATTTCTTCAAGCCATATTTTGTGGTTGGGGTATTATCTTTACTAACTTTGTCTTAATGCCTCACAAAACGAATTTCCGACCATAGTGCATAAACAATTAAATTTTTCTAAAATTTTCAAAACTTTGACTTGTTATTCTCAGGTAAATACAACTTGAAATTCTTGCTTAAGCTAAATAAAATAGAAAATGTATAATAAAATGAAAATGATTTCATATATTTTTTTTGTATTACTCATTTGCTTGTTTTATTCCATTAAATGTGAGATCCAGCTGAGTTTCCTTCAAGGAGAATTTAATTTAAATTGACTTTATTTACTATAGCATACATTTTTGGGCAAGTTGCAAGTGAGATGCTAAAGAATTTGCAATAAAGTTTTGATGCTATTTGTCACACAAACAAAAAAGAGCCATAAGGAGAGAGAGAGAGAGGGAGAGTTGGAGGGAGATAGAGAGAGAGAAAGAACAATGATCCCAGTCGCTATATATTATATTATGTGTAATACAATATAAAGCTACCGTTATACATGTATATAAACTTATATACCACACACTATGTAATATGATTCCATATAGAACGATAATGGGAGGAGCCAAGCATTGAAGGTTGGTCGACGCCCCTAAAAATCCCTAAGAGCAGCAGAAGACAAATTGAGGGAGGAGCTTTTCTGTTTACCAACTTCAAGAGAAAGAGCTAGCAAGCGATAGAGAGAGAGAGAGAGAGAGAGAGAGCGTATGGGAGAGTAAGGTAGTCAGAGCGAGAGCCTAAAGTGTAGAGCGAAAGAGAGATAGTGAGAGAGTAAAAGTGCTATCATGAGAGAATAAACTATATAAAATGCATTTTTTCCTCTTGCTTTGTTTTCCTTTTTTTCTTTGCTCTCATTTAGTTGATGTGTGTGTTTGTTTTTGCTTGCTTTGTGTGCATGCGTGTGTGTGTGCGTTTTTTATTTTATGTTGTAAAAGTTTTGCAAGTGACATTTTGAAGAGGAAGACGCAAAATGTGACAGAGCCAAAGAAATAAAGCAAATAAACACATCACTTACAGCAGAGCAGAGAGCAGAAGGATGGAAAAGTGTTTGTCACATGTTTGACAACGACATGCGTGAGTGTGTGGGTGCGGGTGTGTGGGTGTGTGTACATAAGCAGACAGACAAACTCTTATTCATGTTGTCTCAGCCTATGTCCTGGCAGCTGTCGTCTCTTTTGCTAAGGACGCGCAACACGTTGTCTTCTGTCTGTTGGGCCTTGAAAGACGCTGTAGATATATGCAAAAGGTGGCCAGGTCCTTGTGCCTTGTCCTTGTAGTAAATTACTTTTTGTTTATCAACCAACCAACTAACACACACACACACACACACACACACGTATCCATACTCACACACGATTTGCATAAGGATGTGCTTATGATGTGCTCGGATTATGTGCCACAATGGACTCGAAGGATTCGCTCATTCACTTTCGCCCACTCTCAGTGTGGATCTACTTGGCTATCTTGACATCTACATAATATTAAGACAAAGCTCGTTGAGCCGTAAGACGATTTAATCGAGCTGAAATAATAGACTAAGGCATCCACACACACACACCCCACACACCCACACAGTCAGTTACAGTTGAACCTGTTGCTATATTACCAAACGCAATTGAAAAGCCTCAGTGAATTACTTCTGAAACTCTTGGCACATGTTTATGGCCTTGCAAATGAAGGGCTCTGGTACGTTCATTATGGTCCACGCCTTACTGTACCGCACTGTACAGTCAAGCAGTACACCAAAAGAGAGACTCTATGCCCCTATCGAATTTATGGCTTATCTGATTTCTAGCAATTAAAACCAGAGTTTGGAAAGAAAAAGAAAGGCAAGTCTTGGGCAGGATTTCGATTTCACCTCGACACTACCCCACCACCCTTCCCCCTGCCCAATAAACCCTTTGCCAGCACACCACCCACCGCTTACCCCTTCCGCTTGGCGCATTTGTCTCGCTTGGCAGCGCTTTAATGCAATCAAAACATTTATAAAGCTTTGGACGTTGCCTCTGCCGATGGCTCTGCCTCTCTGCCGTTACTGTTCGTCGTCTTTGCTGTTGCCACCGTTGTGAACGACGAAAGACAAAAATCGGTGGTTGTTGTTTTAATTAGATTTCCAAGGCTAAGAGACAAACAGACATAGGTCGTAGGACATGCGACGACTGTCTAAAATTGCCACAGCTGTAAGGGGTTAACGGTAACTTTAACGCTAACTCGTTTCCCCGTCCACTGGACTACCCCACCCCACCACACCTTCCCTCTTTCCCCCGTATACCCCACCCAAACACTCCTAATAAAACTCAATGAAAGAAATATATAAACAAATAAAATACCAAGAAATGAAGATGACAAAGTTCCAACCGAATTCGACTTTTTGAATACCCTACAAACAAATGTATTCCCCAAAATGAATGAAAAGCGGAGAAAAGAAAAACGATAATCGAAAACTGATTCATGATATTTAAAGTTGATTTCAAATTCACTTTGATTTAGTTTCAACAGTTTTATCGAAAATTTTCTTCGATCACAATAAGTATTTCAAGTCCTTCACCATTCTCACGGAAGACACCAATTAAGGAAATACTAAATCATCAATTTACTTTAAAATCTAGTGGATTACACTATAATCGGGCAAGGGTATCAAAGGCTTAGGCTAAGCATTCACAATAAGTATGTATATGTATGTATACCTTGGGTAATCAGTTGAATCAGTTGGCTAAAAGTATGAGCAGAGCTGCTGGCTTCGACGTTGCCGTTGCTTAAATTAATGAAGAAATAAAGACGCACGAGATTTACGCGCTTTTATGGCATGGCGGGGCAGGGTGAGGGTGAGGGTGAGGCGGCAACTGGGTATGTAAGGCACGGCCTGCGGGGGAGGGTTGACGGAAATATGCACAATTCGTGAAATTCATGAAATGCCGCACAATGGCTCCCAGGGGCACGATAAAAATCGAATTAATATAAGAGTTCAACCATAAATGGAGAGCCAAACAAAATGTCAAAGCCAACGACAAAAAAAAAAAAGGAACCCCCCCACACACACACACACACACACCCATAAAGAAGAGAGCATCTAAAAAGGATTTTCTATATGTGTACGTGTATAAATAAATATACATTTTGTATACATTATTATTTTGATTTTAATTGCTTGAGATTTTATTTCGGTGAGCGCGTCTAATTAGCCTTTAATGCAAATAATGAAAAAGGGTTGCAAATGGCCATAATGGAAAGTTATATGAAAATGTGTATGGAAATTGGGGTAAAGGCCAAAGCAAACAATAAATCCGTATGTCAACTAAAAAAATACCCTACGTTGGGTAAGAGTATAAGTTTATTTCATTTTATGACCTCATTTAAGCAAGTTAGTGGCTCTTACCAAATATTTTCTATACGATTCTCAACTGAACTGACCTTGAGCTAGAAGACTTACTTAAACAAAAGGTTAAATGGCATTCTTTACAAATAAATATCTAATGCGTTTCCGTTGATGTTGATATGCACATCACAAGTACAAGGATCAGGGAACTGTTTATCCAATTGAGCCCAAGCAGCGCTCACATTAACCTCTAATACGATTCAAATGCTCGCCCAACAAATTCCTATGAAACTGGCGCCTCTTTTTGTTAGTTTAGATTCCCAACAAATTCTGTTGACTGGCTAAATTGTTGGCAGTAGACAATCATAGGCACTATGGAAGAGCTTGAAGTGTTCCACATTTCAATTGGGTTTTGTGTTATTTAATTAAATTATTTTCCATATTTTCACAAGCCAAGTGTGTGTGTGTACATTTGAATGTGTGTATAAACGGTCACATGCATGTGAGTGCCATACATATGAATGTTTTACGGGCATCATCGTTGAGTATAATTAATGCATGACGAGAGTGTTTGTGACAATTTCGTGTATGTCCTGCCGCCTGTCGACTGTCGACTGTAGCCTGTAGCCTGGATGGCCGACTATGCCACAGGTGTTTAGGACTAATAACCCGAACCGAAATGAGAGCCCATTTAAGCCAATGAACACAAATCACGCACTCTCATCCATACAAACACAGACACTCACGCACACACACACATGCACGCACGGGTAAGTAAATTATGACAAATGTCCTTGACAGCATCGTCCGACAGTTGTGTGTGTGTGTAACCCTTTACGCTTTTAAGGACTAGAGTGTGGTGATTGTAGAATAGGACAGTGGCAGAAGGACCAAGGGAAGTAGCTTGGACTGGACATGAGCATGAACATGGGACACATTCTGCGGCAGCTGTAACTAACAACAACATGGCCCAAAACAAATTAGCCATTTAACACAACAATGCTAAGCGTTGTGGGTGGGGGAAGAGTTTACTCAAAGCCAAATGTTGAATGTGAATCGTTTTTGGGGGCAAAGCAAATACATCATTCAAGATTGGAAGATTCCACTGGCATTCCTTGAGTTTTAGCCGACATTATGACTTAAGACTTAAGGACCAGCGGCATTGTATTTCAGTGCGACCATTTCCCAAACAGACTAATAGACAAGGACGAGCTAAAAATCCACGGAGAGATCAATTGAACTTTACGCAATTCTCTATAAAATTAGAGTATACAAATTGTGATTATATTTGTATGTGTAGATATGTTGTTTTTTTTGTGGGTTGTACAATTCAATTAATCCTGTTTGGAAGCTTCACTGGGCCCCATCTACGCCTGGGGACGACTGGTCGACATTCGGGTTGACCAGCAGCCCATTTCCGTTTCCGTTTTCCGTCCTGTTTTGCTTCTCCGACATCTCTGCGATTGTGTGTGTGTGCACTTTTATCTGCCAACAATTTCAACTATCATAAAAAGGTCCTTGACAAAGGATATTGTAGTAGTAGGTAGGTATGTTGTGGGTCCTAGGCCTTTTTGGCCTGAAACAAAAACCAAAAAAGGTTCGTAAAATTCCAGGCATAGTTTCGAATCTTCGTTGCATTTGTACAAGGACAAAGCAAAGCAAGGCAAAATTTCATTTCATTTCTCCAAATTTTTTAATAAAGTTATATTTTCCGTTTGTTTGTTTGTCTGTTTGCTTGCTTGTCCGTTTGTTTCGCATTAATCCAAACAAAGACAAGTTTCCGTTTCCGCATGAAAATATTTTTGTAGCAAATAAAAAAAAAAAACGTGGTATTAAATGCCAAAGTCCTTCTTTATTTCTGTGTGTGCGTTTGGGTGTGTTCGCATCCTTATCATTTCCGTCATAAATTTCATTTTGCCTTTATTTTTCTATTAAAAACTAGTCTTCAGCTTGTTTGTCATAAATCAAAAACGTAAGAAGAAAAGTAGCATAGGGGGAAAATCCTCCACTCTCTCGGGTTGAAAAGAGAAACGAAAAACTAAATTCGCAATAATATATATGAAAATAACAAAGGGAAGAAATTCCGCTCACAGTTTTGCTCACTTTACAGCGCCCCAAACGCCCCCAGCCTGCCCCTTGGGGGGAGCAAGGGAATGCAATCTGCCACGTGCTACGTGATCTCCTTATTCATATTCTTCCCCTTTCCGCTTCACACACACACACACACACACACACATACGCACACATACATGCAAATGTGGCAACATTAGAATTTTCAACAAAATGCTAGGTGGTGGGTGGAGGTGAAGCAGCAGGGGTACCTACATACATATGATATGGTCAGAGCAACCGCAATAAAATCGTTTCTTTATCTTTGGCTGCGGTTTTGTTCTTCTATCGTTTGTCATTATTTAAATTCCTTTTGACAGGCGCACGTAGAAGTCCTTGCGGCACTGTATGAAGATGTCTCCAGTGGGTTTTTTTCTATTCGTTTTTTCGTTTCTTTCTGGTTTGTTTTTTTGTGTTGCCTACTTTTTGGGTCTTTCATGATACTGTCAGCGATTTGAAGGAAAGAAATCCTGAACTTTGCCCCCAAACTAGGCATGTTGTCAAGACAGTTTTATAATGTGACATGTGTGTCTGTGTGTGTGTCCATGTGTGTTGGAGTGTGCTTGCAAATTGAATTAAATGTGCAACTCAACGGCTAAAGATCTTGCCTTTTTTTTACTTTGTTTCGGATGCCATTTTGGAAATAAAAATGAAGTTTTGATATTTACAGATTATGTTGATAAATGGTTAAACCAAAAAAGCGATCGAAGTGCCTCTGTGTGTATGTATGCTTACATTTGTGTGTGTGTGTATGTGACAATTAGAATTAGTATTACAAGTTTTGCATTCCATTCAATGGGAGGGCATTCCTACTCGACCAGCAATCATTATCCACCTACCTCCTCTACAACACAAACAATTTTATCAACATTTTCTGGGGTTCTTCTGTGGGTTGTGTGTGTGGCCGCTTCTCAAGTGCTCGAGCGCTTAATTAGCCCGGCGTGTGAATTTGTTCCAACAACATTTTTGGGCCCAAAACCAAGGAGAACACGGTTTGCTTTTATGATTTTCACACTTTTGCCTGGGATGTGAAATTAAATTACCAGGCAGCAGGAGGTCGCCCGCCCAGTTGCTCGGTCGCTCAGTCGGTCTGTCGGTCGGTCGGTGGGTCGTTGGGTCGTTGGCGGCAAATTACGCATGTAGACCAAGCCACTTCATTGGCGCTTTCAAGGGTCACACACACTCACTAAGAGCGGAAACGGAAGCGGGGGATGCTTGGCAACAAATACAAAAGGATGTGGCCAGAAATATTTGCATATTTTGGGTATATTGACTAACAAATTTGAATTGATTCAACACCAAATAAGCAATTATTCAAGAAAGGAATTACTTCTTGGCTCCTATGGGTTTATAGTAGTTCATAAGTTCTGTTAATGCCAGTGTTGGACAACGTCCACATACATGTAAGTGTTGGAGAATATCTTGATCAATCAACTTTTTAGTTCTTCACGTTTTCAATGTACCATTTAGTGGAAATCCTTCATATTCATTTCAGAAAATTTCATTGGTTTGCTCAGTGTATCTCGCAGTCGGTTTTTAAGGTATGGCATTCACTTTTTTTGTCACTCGCATGGAATTTGAAGGTTTTCCATACATCTAGGTAATTATGTAGGTATGTAAATGTATGTGAAGATGTATGTCTGTATGTGTAAGTACTTATACATATAAGCATTTCACATTTGTGGCCTGGCCACATTAACAAAACTCATTACGATTTGGGTTTGCAGATTGTTGGTGCCGGAGGAGGGCACCGGCACAGGGGAAGTGGAACATCCCCAGAGCAGTGGGCAATTGTTTTGAGGTAGATTTCTTCCGTGCACTGCTTCTTCTCACTGCGCTTTTTACACCTTTTTCGTGGAGCCATCGCCCTTTGTCAACATTTTAATGACAGCAATTCAAACATTTCTCGTGCTGCTGCTGCTGATTGCGCTTATGATACCTGGAAACATTGTCTGCCACAGCCCGTCATTGCCGGTGCCGTCACCAGCACCAGTTCCCTCAGTTCCCGTCCATCTCCGTCTCTCTCACTGGCTCTCCTCTGTATCTACATTTGGTTAATGTTTGTTTGAAGTTTTCTGCTCACTCAGATAAGTGGCATATTTAATATTTTTTTCTCCCGGTGTCAGCTTTTATTGATGCATATTCATGCGAGACAGGGATCCCGGTGGGGAATTCCGAATTCGAGTTGATGTTGGAAAACATGTACATACACACACACATACTCTCACATCTCTCTTATCTTTTTTATGTTGCAACTTTGTTGCTTCAAGTTTCAGTTTAAATAGAGACATGGCCATGGCCATTTATTTTAGCTGAATGTGGAATCAAAATGGTGAAAAGTGTTTGTTGGTCTTAAATTCTTAAACATGAAATAGTATCTAGAAAATGTTGTTGGAAAATGTGTTACACTGCAAAGCTGAAAACCGAGAATACTTTTCGTGGGTTTGTTTCAATTTCGATTTGCCCTCTCCTGTCAAGGACGTTGGTGTAAAGCGTATAATACATCTATTGTGTGTTTTGATGCCCTAACTACATGGCTCATAACTCAGAGGGGTTTTGAGTCTAGTAGGCTTTTCTTTTTAAGAATGTCGAATTCCCAAACCATTGAGAAATCAGAACTAATTATTGCGGGCAGTTAACACCCGCTCACACACACACAGGAACTCACATAGCATACACATCTCATACGAAGCAAAATTTGACCATTGCTTATACCAAGTTACAAATGTGTGTGTCTGTGTGCGTGTCCATAGACAAACATATATCTATTTGAAAATTAATGACATAATAAATTAGCCTTAATTATTATAATGAGCCTTGGGGTAACATTAATGAGCCTGCCACGCCCCCAGCGAGGTGTTTGGACAATATCCTCCATGTCTCTTAAGACAATTAAACTTAAAATTTGTATTAATTTATGGGCATGTGGACGACATTCACAACCCCTTCCTGTGTGTGGGTGTGTGTGTGTGTGTGTGTGTGTGTGTGTGTGTGTGTGTGTGTGTGGGTATCCCCCAATTAGTTTTATGTCGCCTTTTGTGTCTTGTATTTGTTAGTGGGCGCGAAATTCGCGCAATTAAATGCACCTGATGACAGTACACAGAAATGTTGTCGACAAAAAGACGATGGTGCGGGAGGAAAAGGAGAAGGAGGAAGTGGTGGTTATGTATTTGGGCAGATAGACGGGTAGATGGGAGGGCTAAAGCGGAACGGGCAGGACTTAGTCTGCACAGATGCAGACACACATTAATCACGCTCATGCATAAGAGAGAAATCCGACAGAGCAAAGTTATACAGAGTTGGGCCCATGATCCATGAGGTGGTCCATGCTGTGGGGGAGGGCAACTCCTGGCACAGTCCTGACTATTAAGGGTTGAATCCGTATGTACTTATTGTACAAGATGAATAATCGCACCAAAGATAACTGAGAAAAATCAAAAATATCGACAGACAAACACATCATTTAATAATTTACTTAGCTTCGCCTTTGTTTATATTAACCCTTAGAAGTGAGCATCTTTCGAGTCATCTCGGTGTACATCAAACTCCTTACGATCGTACCCACTCTCCCTCCCCTTCCGACCCAAATCTGAAGTTAGTCAAGTTAGTTTCAGTTAACATATTTTTTTTTAACGATTTTTTTACATTGCTTAAGTTTGATTGATAATTTTGAATGGATTCCAAATGTGTGGGGTAGTAAAATGAAAATTACATAATTACATACATAATACCATACATAATTTCAAAAGAAAAGAAAAATAAGGATGAAGGTGGCTTCTGGTGAATTCTTAAAAGAAACAACGTTTGATCTTCTTCGTCAATTTTATTTTGGGCAAGTAGCCTCACGAACCATGACTGGAATACGCGAGTTCTGATCGTCCCTGGAGTTGCTCGACTTGCCCTTCGCATGAAAGAAATCAAAATCTGTCTTCATTTTAGTATAGGTCGGCTTGATTGTGGGATCCGACCAAGTCTCCCATTCGGTGTCGTCCAGCTGCTCCTCCGACTGTGGAGCATCGTTGTGGACGCACATTGAAAAGTGCTTCTCCTTCAATGAGACTGAAGTCTGGGCCGAAATCGTGCGTTGATTTCCGGCCGATACGGCATCCTGGTTCTGGTCAAGTTCCACTACGGACATACGGTTCATCTGGAACCAGAAGCTCCTTATGTTGATTTGTTTCCCTGTCCGCAACAAATAGCAAATTTGTGTCATCCCTCTCTGTCTCTCTCGCTCGCTCTCTCTCTCTCTCTCTTTGCACTTACCCACTGCTTATATGTATATCTCAAAGACGATCCAGGCAAATACGAATCCGAGTACGAATATGTATCCGAATACGTACCGAGTCGTCTCGCTATCACAGTGTGCTAGTCCGAACCAGCATTTCTCCAGGATATTCTCAGCTTCTTCAACAAAGGACTCCCACCGCGGTTTTGGTTCTGGCTCCACAGCGCTTCGAAAAATTGACAAGAGGTTAAGCATTTTAGAAAATATATATTTTAGTTTGTCTTTTTCTGCTGTTTCTTTGTCCCTTGCTTTAATTTAAATGAATATTTTTTTCTGGCATGCCTTGAGGTACACTTTTTGGTCATAAACCAGCCTACTTGGATGATGTTTGGTTTTTTATCGGTTTTAAAATTGTTTTTCCCTCTAGTCATCCGCCTACTTGAAATCCGACGGTAAAAAATTATACAGAATTGGGCCCATGATCCATGAGTTGGTCCATGCAGGGAAGGGCAACTCCTGGCACAGTCCTGTCCATTAAGGGTTGAATCCGTATGCACTTATTGGACAAGATGAATAGTCGCACCAAAGATAACTGAGAAAAATCAAAAATATCGACAGACAAACACATCATTTAATAATTTACTTAGCTTCGCCTTTGTTTATATTAACCCTTAGAAGTGAGCATCTTTCGAGTCATCTCGGTGTACATCAAACTCCTTACGATCGTAGACACACTCTCTCCCCTTCCGACCCAAATCTGATGTTAGTCAAGTTAGTTTCAGTTAACATATTTTTTTTAACGATTTTTTTACATTGCTTAAGTGTGATTAATAATTTTGAATGGATTCCAAATGTGTGGGGTAGCAAAATGAAAATTACACAATTACATACATAATTTACATTACATAATTCAAAAGAAAAGAAAAATAATAATGATGATGATGGCTTCCGGTAAATTCTTAATAGAAACTTTTGATCTTCTTCGTCAATTTTATTTTGGGGTAAGTAGCCTCACGAACCATGACTGGAATTCGCGAGTTCTGATCGTCCGAGTTCGGAGTTGCTCGACTTGCCCTTCGCATGAAAGAAATCAAAATCTGTCTTCATTTTAGTATAGGTCGGCTTGATTGTGGGATCCGACCAAGTCTCCCATTCGGTGTCGTCCAGCTGCTCCTCCGACTGTGGAGCATCGTTGTGGACGCACATTGAAAAGTGCTTCTCCTTCAATGAGACTGAAGTCTGCGCCGAAATCGTGCGTTGATTTCCGGCCGATACGGCATCCTGGTTCTGGTCAAGTTCCACTACGGACATACGGTTCATCTGGAACCAGAAGCTCCTCCTTATGTTGATTTGTTTCCCTGTCTGCAACAAATAGCAAATATGTGTCATCCCTCTCTGTTTCTCTCTCGCTTGCTCTCTCTCTCTCTCTTTGCACTTACCCACTGCTTATATATCTCAAAGACGATCCAGGCAAATACGAATCCGAGTACGAATATGTATCCGAATACGTACCGAGTCGTCTCGCCATCACAGTGTGCTAGTCCGAACCAGCATTTCTCCAGGATATTCTCAGCTTCTTCAACAAAGGACTCCCACCGCGGTTTTGGTTCTGGCTCCACAGCGCTTCGAAAAATTGACAAGAGGTTAAGCATTTTAGAAAATATATATTTTAGTTTGTCTTTTTCTGCTGTTTCTTTGCCCCTTGCTTTAATTTAAATGAATATTTTTTTTCTGGCATGCCTTGAGGTACACTTTTTGGTCATAAACCAGCCTACTTGGATGATGTTTGGTTTTTTATCGGTTTTAAAATTGTTTTTTCTCTAGTCATCCGCCTACTTGAAGTCCGACGGTACAAAATTAAACAGAGTTGGGCCCATGATCCATGAGGTGGTCCATGCAGGGAAGGGCAACTCCTGGCCCAATCCTGTCTATTAAGGGTTGAATCCGTATGTACTTATTGGACAAGATGAATAGTCGCACCAAAGATAACTGAGAAAAATCAAAAATATCGACAGACAAACACATCATTTAATAACACAGGCCGACATTTTTGAGGTCATGAAAAAGTGTTTGAAGTTCAATAGGTCTCCTATAGTAATTGGGGGCTGCTAATCACGGCCCTGTACTTAGTTTTTCTCCATCACGTCAGAATTTTGAAAAAAATGCGTTCAAATTATTCAAAATGACCTAATTTGCAATATATTTTTCCATGATATAGGCATAATATTGTACTAAAAACATTATTATTTTATCCTATTAATATATTAGGCTTGACTGAAAAGGAATTTACAAAATATTAAAGAGTTATATCTTTGTTATAATGGATAATATCTTACACTCCTGATATAGTTCTATAATGAGTAAAATTTCAACCAAAAAGTATGCTATAGGGATTTCAAGAATTGTCTGCTTTTAAATTTTAAAGAATTGTGGGAATTTGTTGCGTCTTGCAAATTGTATATTAGTTATATGTGCAATCAAGAACTAATTTTCTTACACAAAATATTCTAAAATCCGTAAAAAAAGTTGAAAATTTGGTAAATGTTTACTATTACTACTCGAGATTTCAGTGTTGAAAAGTGGAAAAATCGGGTAAAGCTAGATTTCGGTGTTGTCACACGCCTTTTTTTATTTGGCGCACTGTTTGACTGCCCTGGTAGCCAAATATTTTAATCTAAACTCTAAAGTCGAGGAATATTCGGCTGGTCTGGCAGCCGAATATTGTATTCTAAACTATATTTGTTCTATTTGTTGAGAATAGTGGGAACAAAATATTCAAAAAAGCCCGCGTATTCGAGTATCCAAAATTCGGCATTTGGCAACACCATCTCAAAATTGAACAGCTTTTTTTAGCCGGAAAAGGCTACTTTTAGCTATAGTCCCGCTAAAAATATTAATTTTCTTTTGTTAATTACTCAAAAACTACGAAATAAATCGCCAAGGCGCAGCTGAGGTCGTGCTCGTGCAATTTTTCTCTTTCGTTTGATACCAAAATTATGTAGTTTAAGGGCGTTTTGGGCCCGAGTAGTAATAGTAAACATTTACCGAAAATTTTTGTTTAAACTTTCTATAGTATACTTTTGGTTGCCTATTTTCCAACCCCAGATCTCCAGATTTCACAAAATCTAGACGTGATGGACAAAAACCAAGTATGCAGTTAGAATCAGCGTACCCGAATTAGTTAAGAACACCTCTCAAGTTAACGTCAGCAAAAATCATGTCGGCCTGTGTAATTTACTTAGCTTCGCCTTTGTTTATATTAACCCTTAGAAGTAAGCATCTTTCGAGTCATCTCGGTGTACATCAAACTTGTAATGTACACAACCGGAAATAATTCCAGATCATGTACATCCCCTCTTAGTCAAAAAAATAAATCTATCTTGATCAAAGAGGAGGTCGGGTTCGTCCTAAATAGGTGGCCTCTCTCTTGCAGTCCCTGTACATCAGATGTTACGATAGGCAAGAGCATCACAAATCAGGCCGAAGCCAACACATACGGGCTTAATGTATTGAGAAGTTTGGATCCGGTTGGGACTTCTGGCTGTCGGCTAGCAAACAGTCTTTGGGGGGTTCTTTGGATCAACATATTCTCAACACACCCGTCTTACATAAAATAAAACAAAGTCCCTGTTGCACTAATATTACACAATTACTCAATTGAAAGAAATGAACTAAGAGATAGAAAAAAAAGGGATATTAGTATCGCACGAATAGGGAAGCTACTAAGATGTTATTGTAGCTTCGCGTCTTAACCCACCCAACCAATGATTTTCCCATCGCAAGATTCTGGAAAATCCCAATATAATCAGCTCACCGCTCACATTTCGCCACAAGGAAGATTACACACTCTCTACTCAAACATTATAAACGATATTTATTCACGAGGGTTACGGAATACTAAAATACTTCGATAAGTCGGAAACATAATCCGATTTAACTAAACTAAAATGATGATTATTATAATAAACGATACTCAAATTAAATATTTGGATCATTTCAGGCATCCAAAAGCCAAATTGGGAATAATATATTTTGTTTTGTTGAATCTTAATTGTAAGGTGGATATATGTATATAAAATTATAGATATTCAAAATAAAAATGACAATTGAAATTTGTAAATATTCAATTTAAATTATGATTTCAAATATAAATGGCGACTCTGCTCACACAGTCAAAGGCGATTATCGATAGCGATTAAAGTTTAACACAAGGATTGACAATTTCCTTTTCTTTTCAATACTTCCAATACTTTTTTAACTTTACTGTACTCGAGATGGTTTTTCTTATTTGCAGATTAATTGACAATGAACTCTCTTTCTTTTTGCATAAAACAAACAGGAAAATACCAGATCGATCATGATTTATGGTTTAGAACTTAGGACTTACCCATCCGTCCGGTCCGTCGAAGGCCTTCGTCGTCCGCTGGATGATGCTTAGGAATAAAATATTAGGTTAAATCAAGCGACTGGCATTCCTATGCAACAAATTCGGTCCACGGGACTCTTAATCCGCAACGAAAAAACTTTTTCGGCCCGTATCCGATTCGGGCGACTATTCCAAGCTAGTCAACTTCCTCGAAAAGTCTCTGTGCCCTTCAAGGTGTGCAGCTTTTGACCGGTGTCTCAACCAAAAAAATATCTTTTGCAAATTTACAGAATTCCAATTGTGATTCCTTTTTCCAGGTTTCCAAAATACAAATCAATTATGGGATAATAAGATTCACAAAACTCTATAATATTAGTTGTCCTTGATGCTCCAAATTAGTATAAAGTTAATCATTAGGCTTGATGGCCCAGAAAATTTCAGATTTAAATTTATATATTTTTTCTCGAGGAGCGGCGTGGTTAAGGCATCTAGCCAGGGCGGAAGTTCGTCAGAAAGAGTGTGACCAATGCATGCGATCGCGCATGATACCTATTCGCTAGGGTTGCACTAGTAGAACTATCGAACTTCTAAGCTCAGCTGATCATTATTATCGACGCACTTACCCAACCCTTACTGAAATTTAAATTAACGTCTTAATTTTCAAAAATAAAACTAA